>NW_025765018.1:0-295005 GCF_003918875.1 Haliotis rubra | reverse complement strand
TAGTCCTCAGTCCTCTACAATTCCACTGTGCATAATATGATCGTGATAAACCATCTTTTGGGGGATTTATTGGGGATCTTCCCCGTACTTTTGTTGGGCGACAAGCTGTGCGCCCTAGAACGGACAGTTTCGGACACATCCATGTCCTCAAGGGAACCATATTTGTTGTATAAGTTGATTTGATTTTCTGACCCTTTTGGGCTCTGCCACTGAATGTTTTGAAAAATCTGGCTTCTTACCTTTGCCTTTAAGGGGCTGTGTAGACTTTGATGACGACTGAGATGATGTGTCAAGATCAGAGGATGTTTCACATTGGCTTTGAGACGTAGTAGGAACTGGTTCTGTTGTTTGGGTCGATATTGCAGGTGAGAATATCAGAGGAGATTCGGATTTAACCCAGGTCAGGTTTGTCTGACAGCATGCAGATGACTTTGTTATTCTAGTGGTTGCTTCTGACGGTGTTTTGGTGATAGAAGCATAGCTCTCCTTATGCTCTGAGCTTTGAACTAGTTTTTTTGCATCGGCAAAACTAATGTTTTGCGTAAATTTGATTCTATTTATCTCCATTTGATGTTTCCAAACAGGACAGTTTTTAGAGTAAGATGGATGATCCCCTTCACAGTTGGTACATTTTTTGACATTACTGTCACAATCTTCTGTTGTATGTGTCTTTTCACCACAGTGAGCACACACAACAGACAATGTGCAAGTATTAACCCCATGACCGAACTTTTGGCATTTGAAGCATCTAAGAGGGTTTGGAATGTACATTTCAACGTTGATGTTACAGTATCCTGCTTTTAGTGATTTTGGAACATTTGGAGAAGAGAAGGAAAATAGATACGTATTTGTTTTTATAGTTGCATCATTTCTACGGGTTGTGAAACGCTTGACATAAAGTACGCCTTGATCCTTCATCTCAGTGACGATGTCGAGCTCTGACATGTCTGCAAACAATCGATCCTGATCCCTGATAATTCCTTTGCTCGTGTTGAGTGTTTTGTGAGCAGAGACCGTGACTGGAATGCCGACAAAAAGAATCAATACTCATAAGATTGGTGCCTTTTTGCACACTCAACCAGCAGAGCACCAGAACGTAATCGCTTAATGTTCTTGACGTCACCAGCGATGCCTTGTATACCTTTAGCTACGGCAAAAGGATTCAACTTCAAAGGTGTCTTGTCAATAGTGTCAAGCACAAGAAAACGTGGCCAGTAATCAATTGAGTTGGGCAGTCTGAGGTCAGTTTCAACAGGATCAGTGTCAAGTTGACGCTTGGTCTTTTGGGGGTTTAGGTAAGCCATGGTAAGTTAGTAAGATTTCATCATCCGAGCTCCCCACCCACCACGGAGTATCACACAGGACAATGCTAAAAACAAGTGGATTTCCATCTTGCAGCACCAAGGATACTCGGATGATATACGCCAGCAGAAGAGTTGTAAAATATTACTAATCCACCAGATTGGCCCATGAGCCACCGCCTTCTGGGCATAAGACTCTAGGCAAAGTTCATAACATCATAGTTCAAAATCACAATAGTTTTAGATGAACACTTAGGCCAAGTCCGAATTTATAATAATTCCAAATCAGATTTGTGCAATGACATATATAGATATGTAGTCTATACACAGGGCTTGGCGTGACCAGCCGATTGATAGAACCGGGCCAGTTCTACCACCCGTCTAGGTGAAGTAAGGGGCGAAGTGGTGTGTTGGGCAAAGGAACACTGTTCCTGGAACCAGTGCCCTCAACCACCAGCCTCCCGTCCTCCACCGACACAGGGGCGCAACCCACGGCAAACGGGTTGGTGGACCAAAATATCCCCCCCGGGTCCACAACGGGGGGTTGAAAGGCGCTTAGCGTGACCCAGCACCCACCACGAGGAGGTGGCCTTTCATGGGTGCCAAAAAGAACTAGAATGTCACAGTTGGAGATACAAAACTAGAATGTGACTTAAAAGTATATACTATTTAGGACATTACAATATAAAAACAGGTTATAGATCACCAGTAACTGAAGGTAGATCACCATACTAGGGACTGGTAGCATCAGGCCCGGTAAATATAAACAACAGGGTGTCACGACTGTGGAACCTCCTCAGGCAGACCCGTGAAGATCCGGGTTAGAATTTATATTCAGCATCCCATGTTGTCGTGAAAGGCGACTAACCTTATCGGGTGGTCAGGCTTGCTGACTTGGTTGACACATGTCACCGTATCCTAATTGTGTAGATCAATGTTGTTGATCACAGGATCGTCTGGTCCAGACACGATTGTTTACAGACCGCCGAAATATAGTTGCTATATTGCTAAGTGCGTCGTTAAACAACAAACTAACCAACCGACTCTTCAGGCAAGCACGGACGTTGTAATGAGACGTGGTCGATGACGGACGCTCAAAACAACATAATGAGCCGATCTGGTGAGGTGTGCTGTGGATTTAACGTCGTGCTTGAGATTATTCCGCTCATAAGACGACGTGCATGCGTGTGTATGTGTATGTGTGGCTGCTTGTACTAGCCCAGACTTAAGCTAGGTTTATAGTGCTAGCCCACTGAGATACCATGCCGCAGTGAAGCATGAATACCCCACTCAGACACATTATACTCCGAGCTGACCAGTCCTTGTTGTACCCATTAATGTCGAGAACCAGACAGGGAACAACAAGAACCATATTTTAACGTCTTTTGGTATGACGCGGTCGGGGATCGAACCCGCGACCTTCCGCTCTCCGGGCGGACGTTCTAACCACTACACCAGGGAGGCGGTTGAGCCTATCTGGTAAATTGATTCCGTACCTTCGGTATAACAGGCTAACTTTTCCATCAATACGCAACAGTAATTCCACTGACATATATGCCTCGTCACAAATAATCTTCAGGTAGACAAGCAAGGCAGATGGGTTATAAACACGATTTATTTACGGTGAACCCAAAACAACACAAACAATAAACATTTGTCCTCAGTATACATGACTGGCGATTATTGATAAAATGGCACAACTAGTTTTGCCTGACATCACTTACAACAAACCCTCTGTGGGGTCAAGGTGGGTGGGTGGGACGTTATCAATATTAATATACAGCCAAATTCATTAGAGTTCATGTGCTTGTTGCTGAAAAGTCTAATCATATAAAAACTGGTTAGATTAATCCAGAACACACAATATCTAATGTAAATAGAATACAACTATCAGACAAAATGTCCGATATATACAGCAAAATATATAATCTGAAAAAAGCATACCTGGTTGACTTATTATTATATATTGATCCGGTACACATTACAAAGTGTCAAACAGCGGATTTGATAACAGATAACGGTTTTCGACAATGTAGTCCTGTTTTTTTACTAGAATGTATAAATGTTTCTTGTCAGTGTAGGAATACCTGAATGTGTCCCACAGCAACATATACTCTCAGAACACGTCTTCAAAATATTGAAAAACAAATGCACATTAAGTATCCTATTTCATTGACACAATAACAGCCAATTGTTTCACTCCGACTGTCAAGTTTGCTATGTGTCTCTTTTACTTTCCATAATGCAAAAGCATTATTATTTTCAAAATCAAAATAGCTGAATTTTTTTAGCAATTTTCACGGACTTTCATTCATATAATAATAAGCTGCTCAAGACAGATTACCATGTAGTTTTACACCCCCAAATTTCCTTAAAACATAGTCTCTATTCGATCCGTCGGCTATATTGCCATCTCTTTAACTGATGCTCCTTTGTCTTCTGAAGCAGAATCAGCAGTGGATCCAAAAACATTTTGATCAAAGTCAGCCTTTTTGTCAGGGTTGATTTGGGACATGCGTTTCCCTTTGTTGGGTTTATAATTTTCCTTCAAGTTCCGAACCTTGGGCCTTTTCCTTGTGACGTTGTACTTCCGGGCAACCCGTGCGATTCTGTTACGACAGACAATCAGGACAAAGATGAATATGAGCAGCACGAGCAACACAATCACTATACCTATGATGAGGTACACAGGTGAAGATGCAGGTGTTGGAGGTGTAGTGGATGACGTGGTGATGGGGGTGGCGATGGAGGTGGAGGTGGAGATGGAGGCGGAGATAGAGGTGTATGTGGTGTCACTTCCTGGAAGAAGCAAGAGGGGTAAGCATTAGGCTCACAAGCATCAGTGCTCTCAAGATCTAAACCAGTTTGAACTGAATGACCTTTGTTTAATGTTTAGTGACCTACTGTAACAAAGAGGTCACAGAATATACTTTGACAGATATATTTTCAACTACATGTTTAACTGGAAACAAATAGATCTTACAACTGCAGTGAACATAGTGTCAGGTATTTATGAATCTATAAAATACACGCACCTGTCGATGTCGATGTAGTTGGAGATGCTGAAAGCATTAACAATACACAATGTCAAATTCTCCTTCTATTGGATTCTTTTTCTATCCAAAAATAATTTCATATGGTTCGATCACTGGAATTTTATTATGCCAAGAATGTTGATATGATAGATTCTTTAAAAATTATTAATCCATAGAATTACAGAACAGGGATAACACAGAGTATGAATATGAGCACATGCAGGCGTTGACGTTGGTGGTGTTGCAGTTGATGTCGCTCCAACTGCAAAGGTAAAATAATGGTTTTAACATGAAAGAGGACATTTCTCCTTCAACAAACAAGAGAAGAAATTTGTACAAACGTAATTCAATACTGCTGAGTAATACATTGTTGGTCAAGTCAAAGTGTACTTAATTGCAATTTTCCCTAGAAACCAATGTGTCTTGTGTATCGTGCGTAATGTAGAGCTTCTTATAAAACTGATACCAAGTACATCGTCGTGGTCAAACTATATATGAGGAAGCTGAGACGTAGAATATAAACATACCTAATGTATATATATGTGTGTACATCTTTTATGTGTATATATTATGCAATACCAGTGATATTGGGCCTTATGTATTGAACAAGAAGGTGTCATGGCGGGGGAAAAACAGTTGGAAGTTCTTTTTCACCTACCATGACATCTTCGTGTTCAATACAGAAGGTCCAAATGCACTGGCATGACATTCTATCTTCATCAATACAGATTTATTAAGTGAACAACTGTATTACTGTATTTGCAATTTTCTTGAATTATAGTCTGGTAGATGACCAGGAGCAAATTCACGAGGATCGTCCAGGGTCTGGGTCCAGGCTGAGCATGCGTCGAGGCGACGACAAGACGTGTTTGTGTCTCCATCTGATTGAATCAACACGATTTTAATGTAAACTGTCTCAAAATACTCCAAAGCTGTCTACAAAGTATGGGAAAGAAGTTCATATCACCTGAAAGTGATAAGAAGGGCCGAAAACGACATAAACAGTCTACCTCACCTACCGAAATCAGCGAGAAGACTACAGGTGACACGTCAACAATGGCCACGTCAACACTGGATAGCACAGCCAACATCGTGGGAGACTCTCTACAGACTATCTACAAGCCCAACCAGCAGACTGTTTTCACTACCCCACAAGACAATATATAAGTCAGGTACCCCCCAGCCATTGCCTTGACTCAACCTCGGCAGCCATCTTGGCCAGGTTAGAGTCCATGGATCACAAACTTTCTAAGTTGGACTCAATAGTGAAAGATGTGAATGACATTAAGACAAACATTGCTAACTTGGAACTAAAAGTGAAAGATATTGACGATGTTAAAGAAAGGGTCAAGGCTTTGGTAGAAAGCGCAGGGTTTCTCAGTGACATTTATTATGATCTAAAACTGAACAAAGTGGAAATGGAAAAACAAATCGCTGATATTTGGGCCCAGTCAGCTAGCAGCCCAAATAACAATCTAAGCCTCCGTGAAGCCCTCGTAGACCAACGTTGCCGATCTATGAGAGATAATCTCATTTTCACCAACATCCCTGAGTACGTAGCTAAAACAACTCAACCTTTCGAAGACTGTGAACAGATATTGAGAAACTTTATCAAAGATGAATAAAGCATGAGGATGGTGACAAGATTCAATTTAAACGTGTTCACAGAATAGGACCTAAACGCAGTCCACGATATCATGGGGAGTCTATCAGACCTCAACCCATCATTGCAAAAATTTTATCACAAAAGAGAGAGAGAGAGTGTTAAGAAATGTGGGAAAATGTTGAAAGGAAAACCATTCCATATTGTGGAACAATTCCCGGAAGAAATCAGTGACTATAGAAAGAATGTTCTGCTGCCTCTGTTGAGGGAGGCTAGGAAAAGCAGAAAAAGGGCAGTGATTGTAGTAGACAAGCTGTATGTTGAGAATACCCTCCAGTCCCCTGTCCCTCCCCTACAGAGTACCCCAGGGACCCAGCCATCCCATACAGAAACCAACGTAGGGAGACGTCGGTGGGCAGGAGCTTGAGTCAGTCAGTACTACATGGCCTGCATCCCCCTCTGTATATTATCCACCAGAACAATATGACACTCACTCATGTGTACTCCAAACCTCCAAAAGTGACTCACAAATACCCCAGTTTTCATTAAAGACAGAAGTACAAAATACTGAGACCTCATATGATCAATACCTAGTCAGTATTGCCACATATGCCAAAGCAAATACATCAATGACTCTCATTTGCAATGGCTCTGATGTGTACCCTGAACACAGTGATGTTAATTTTGCAGACCAAAATAATGTGGTTTGTCTTGATGCTATTGACATTATTGACGATAAAATTGTTGAAGCCAATGAAATTATAAATTGTGATGCTGTTGATATTCGTGAAGACAAAATGAAACATATCAACAAAAGTGTAAATAATGATGTTTCTGAAATTGATGGCAAAATGAAACATATCAACAGAAGTGTAAATAATGATGTTTCTGAATCTAACGACAAAATGAAACATATCAACAAAAGTGTAAAAAATGATGTTTCTGAAATTGATGGCAAAATGAAACATATCAACAGAAGTGTAAATAACGATGTTTCTGAAACTGATGACAAAATTAAACATATAAACAAAAGTGTAAATAATGATGTTTCTGAAATTGATGGCAAAATGAAACATATCAACAGAAATGTAAATAACGATATTTCTGAAACTAATGATAAAGTGAAAATGAAATAACGATATCTCTGAGAAGTGTAAATAATGTAAATAATGGTGCTTCTGTAATTGATGACAAATTGAAACATAGCAACAGAAGTGTATTTAATGATATTTCTGAAATTAATGATAAAATGAAACATACCAACAGAAGTGTAAACAGTGTTGTTTCTGAATTTAATGACAAAACTTAACATCTCAAAAGAAGTTTAAATATTGTTGGTTCTGAAAATAAAGATAAAATGAAACATATCAACAGAAATGTAAATAATGGTATTTCTGAAACTAACGATAAAGTGAAACATACCAACAGAAGTGTAAACAGTGATGTTTCTGAATTTAATGACAAAACGAAACAAATCAACAGAAGTGTACACAATGATGTTTCTGAAATTGACGACAAAACTAAACATCTCTACAGAAGTATAAATATTGTTGGTTCTGAAAATAAAGATAAAATGAAACATATCAACAGAAATGTAAATATTGATGTTTCCGAAACTGATAACAAAATTAAATACATCAACAGAAGTGTAAATAATGATGCCTCTGGAATCGAAGATGTTGATACAAATACTGTAGATGCTCATATTGACATAGCTGATGAAGATGATAATATTGTAAATGTTGATAAACATGTTGTAGATAATGTCGATGTTGACATTTATGATACTAACGCTGATGATTATGGTGATGATGATGATGATGATGATGATGATGATGATGATGATGACTGCATTTTAAACTATTCCGCTCTTATGTTTTAAGTGTTAATGTATGTGGACAAAGAAAAAGATTAGAGTATTCGGAATTTGTTAAACTTATAGAAAGTAAACATATTTTTGGACTGCAAGAAACTAAAACAAATGAATTAGATGACATACATCTTGATGGGTATACACTATCGCACAGGAATAGAGTAAAAACTAACAGAAAATCAGGAGGAATTGGAATAGCTGTTAAGAACGAGTACAAAGATTTTATTACATTAGTAGATAAGGATAATGATTATGTAATGTGGATAAAACTGTCAAAAACTTTATTTGATATTGAGCAAGATCACTATTTAGGAATAGTGTATATCCCCCCGGATGGATCCAGATATGTTACGCATGACACTTTCCTCGACCTAGAACTTTCAATTATGCATAAGCTTACGAAAAGTGAATATGTTACTCTAATGGGTGACTTCAACCCCAGAGCAAATACCTTATGTGATTATTCTGTATACGATGACTTTCTTACTGAAGAGATTGATTTCGATGAAATTGGAGATATATGCCCTGGGAAATATTTACATGATTTAAACCTTCCTCTAGAAAGATCAATTCAAGATGTCGGTAAAGTAAACAATTTTGGTTATGCACTTATAGATATTTGTAAGAATTTGAATTTATTCATTGTAAATGGAAGGGTGGGAAATGATAAACATATTGGGAAGTTAACTTGTAATGACAAAAGTTTAATCGATTATGTTCTTACTTCCCCCAAAAGTTTAAAACTTTTTACCGATTTGGATGATTTAGACTTTTCTCCCCTCACGTCAGATGTTCACTGCCCATTATCGTTTACACTGAAAAGCAAGTCTATTCCCGATGTAGTAAAGAAACCTTAACTTATTCATCATGTAGATAATAGTAAAACGGCTAAACCTAAACGTTATAATCTCGATAAAAAAGCAACTTTTCGCCAAAATGTTGACATGAATAAAGTAAATAAACTTACAAATTTTGTCCGTACAGCGGTATCCAACCATGAAGATTTATCGATTATCAACACGCTCTCCGATCGCTTCGCGCACGTGCTTGTTAATGCTGCACGTGAAACATTTGGGACACGACAACATATGAAATACACACCCCGCTATCGTAAGAACAAGCCGTGGTTCAATACAAAATGTAGAAAGTTCAGAAAAAGATTCCATAAAGCAAAACGAAAAGTTAAGGAAAATAAATCACAGTCTAATCTTCAAAACCTACGCACCGAATCGAGAGCTTACAAGAAATGCCTAGATGAACATATTAGAAAACATAGGATATCTCTTGAAAATATGTTTAGAGAAAAAATGAAAAAGTCACCGAAAGAATACTGGGAATTTCTGGAAAGATAGAAACTCGAAAGATAACATCGCGATGCCTGATACCAAAACTTTTTTTGAATACTATACAGATCTAAATGCAGAAAATTACAGCGAACATGAATTGAATTTCAAAGAAAGTAACCATCCCGATTTGGAATATGACTGTAGTATTCTTAATAAAGACATTAGCATTGAAGAAATTATGTCTACCGCCAAAACACTCAAACGAAATAAAGCAGCGGGCTTGGACAATATTGAAAATGATTACATAATCGATACTATTGACATCTTTGCCCCCTTCTATGTTCAATTTTTCAACCTCGTTTTTACAACAGGTAAAATTCCCGATTCTTGGCTGATTGGAGTTATAAAACCGATATACAAAAACAAGGGTGACCAACTTGACCCAAGTTCATACAGACCTATAACTGTTTTAAAGCTGTGTTGGAAAATTCTTTACCTCTATACTTAACTCGCGTTTAACATCTTTCCTTGAACAAAACAATATCATTACTCCCGCTCAAGCAGGTTTTTAAAAACATTTTACAACATCCGATAACATATTTATTTTGCGGACAATTAATAGCATACTGACATCACAAAGGCAAAAGCTCTACTGTGCCTTCATCGACTTCACAAAAGCATTTGATACTGTCTGGCGAATCGGTCTATGGACGAAGATGCAAAAGTCCGGTATACATGGAAGATTTCTTGAGCTCGTAAAAAGTATGTATCGTAACATTAAGTCAACAGTAAGTACACAAAACAGTTCATCCGATTATTTCCCATGTCAAAAATGGGTACGGCAAGGAGAGAACTTATCGTCACTTTTATTTTCAATTTTTCTTATTGATCTAGAGAATAATCTGTATGAAAATGGTTGCAAAGGAGTTAACTTGGAATTATCTAACGAAAATGAAATACAAATCTGGCTGCAAATTTTATTGTTACTTTACGCTGATGACACTGTTTTATTTGCCCTTACTCCTAAAGCCCTACAAAAGTCTCTTGATTCCTTCTATGAATATTGCACTAATTGGCAACTCAATGTAAATGTATCAAAAACAAAAATTTTAGTATTCGGTTCAGGCCCAGCGGCTAAATCAAAAATGATATTTAAATTTGGGGAGAAAAATCTTAGTTTAGTGGACAGTTATGTATATCTTGGTATAAAACTACACAGAAACAAAAGAATGGTAACTAGCATAAAAACTATAACCGAAAACGCTACAAAGGCTATGTATAGCCTGCTGAAAAAAACAAGAAATTTGAATTTACCCTTAGATTGTTTATTATCGGCATTTGATGTGATGATAACACCTATTTTAACCTATGGATCAGAATTGTGGGGATTTGAAAAACTTGACCTAATAGAGAATATACATCTAAAATTTCTGAAACTTGCATCTGGACTAAGGAAATCTACGCCAAATTTTATGGTTTACGGCGAACTTGGCAGAACTCCAATATCTATAAAAATATGCCAACGTATGTTATCCTTTTGGCACAAACTAACATATACTGATACACTTAAACTATCCCATGTGTTATATAATTACAGTTTAAATAAATACAATAAAAAATTTAAGTCGGATCCTTGGATTCACTTTATCAAGGGTTTACTAGATAGAATTGGATTATCATATGTATTTGTAAATCCCTCGGTATATACCACGTCTTCTCTAGTTTTGAAAGCTGGACAAGTTTTAACAGACCAGTTTATTCAACAGTGGAGGGAAAGTATCAAATCTAGCCCGAAAGGAATGTATTATCAACATTACAAACAATTACTTGCTTTTGAAAAATACCTACTTTTACCGAAATATGTTTCTGTGCCGATTTTAAAATTTAGAACTTTAAATGTAAACCTGCCAATTGAGACTGGAAGATGGCAAAGTATACCGAGGGATGAAAGATATTGTACACTTTGTAATTTAAGTGTAATCGGTGATGAATTACACTATATTCTTAAATGTCTAGCACTTAATTCATATCGTGAACAATACATACCCACCACAAAATATCTTACCAATATATCTAAATTAGTCTTTGTTCTGTCGCCGACTACTACAGGATATGAGAAATGTTTGTCAAATTTTATCATACAGTTGCAAAAATTGCTAACCAATCTTTAATAAGCGTTTGTGTTTATCCACCTATTAATATATGCACTTATTTATATATAGGGAACGGTACATATGTATAAGGAATTATTTGTTGTATTCTAAGAAGCATGCCTATGAATTGTACATAAATTGTTGTTAAAATATGTTCTTGTGCCACCGAAGGTGGTTTTTTGAGTAATAAAATTGTCGAATTGTCGACAGCCTCGTATGACGAGGGGTGTCTTGTAGCGTTGCTACCTGCTGTGCGTGGTTAGGCTACGTTTCTTTGTATCAGGCTTGGACACCTGAGGATGCAGGCCTCAGATGAATGGATGTTATCGTGAATTGTCTCACAGCAAGACAAAGAAATTAAATAGATCGTGACATTGTACGTATGATTGTTTATTCCCACAAACAAGAGTGGCATTTGCGTCCCTGAAAAATACCATTATGCTTGGCTCAAAACATGTGGCAAAGATACTCGTGCAGCAGAAGGATTTCAGTGTGACTCTTTTAGGGAGTATGAAATAAATTTCCGTGCATGGAAACTCGCAAAAGTAGGGTTTGTCAAAATTAACAAATAATTGTACTTTTGTTTTAGTAATTATTATTTCAGTCTGATCATGTTGATTAGACAAACTGGTGATTAACATCATGAGCTTCGAACAGCAAAACGTGGAAGCAAAGGCATCCATTCCAGCGAGTCACCGAATATGATATGGTCGCCTCCAACGTCATGTTTTAACTTTTGTCGGAAACCATCACGTGCCCAATCCTTTAATTACCTCACGATTATATATTTTGGTTTGTTACTGACATACACAGAGACTCCTAGAACTGCCCTCGGACACTATACTTACCTACAATTATCTTCTTGTCGCCGCTGCAGCTAAGTTCACGATATGTCCCGTCACATGTAAAGTTGATTTTAATGTCTCCGTCATGCGCAGATGTGACTTCCAAGGCCTCGCTGACGACGGTACTGTTAACGTCGACAACGTGGTGTCTGGGTACCAGCTCCTGCTGGACACTTCCGGTGATGAGATCGAACGCAGCCTCCTCGGTACAGTAGTAGTTGGTGATGTTAACAGTGAGAGTCAGGTTTGTACCAGGAATCAGGGATCCATTCTTGGAGCTGCTAATGTCACACTCCGGAGGACCTGTGGATTAATAGATAACGGCTAACATGCATTTCTTAACTTTAACAAGCCACAGGTTACACACATGTTATTTGTATGATGTGAAACGCTATATTTTATCCATTATACGTTTTGGAAGTAAATACTACTTTATACACAAGATAGCGTATGAACGTACGAGAAAGCATGAATGTACAATAACTTTAAAAAGTAAGAGGGTAAGTAAAGTAGTATTATTGATAAAAATATTATCTTATAATAATCATCACATTTATTGACGTGAATATTTCTTACACTCGAAAAAGCACCGGTAAAACTGAGTTCAAGGGACCGTAGGACATAATCACAAAAAAAGATTCTATTTGCTGTAAACTCTTTGAGGCATGGCAAGTGTGTCTCTTGTCATCCTGATTCTTCTGAAAAATTGAGTTGTATAGAAAAGGTGTGTGTGTGTTCTTTGATTGTCGAGTTTTAAGGACTTTCATTTATAACTGAAGACTATTCATGCTTATATTTTACTGAGATGTGAAAAGTGCACCGAAATGGAACAGAGACAGGAACATTTATACATCAATAAGAGCACATATGATTTACTTACACAATTTTTCGAATGTTCACAAAATACATGTAAGAGACCTGCATGTAATCTGTTTTTTATCTGATAATTTCTACTTACTCTTGAGAAGTTTCACAGCTCCATGACAAACGAGATTATACGTTGAGTTGTCACACGTATAGTCCAGTTGAACATTTCCAAGTCGTTTTAGTGTTACGTTGAAGGTGGTGTTGAGGACGATGTCAGTGACAACAGTAACTGTGTTGTTCTTCAGCAACACCTCGGGTACATCACGGCCAGTAGCTAGTTCAAACCCTGCCAGTTTAGAGCAGTAGTAACCCCGTATGCCTGCGACTAGTGTCAGCTCTGAATTGGGTTCAAGGGAATCGTATGGCAGAGAGCTATTGATGGTGCAAGATGGAAGACCTGTTAACAAAAGAAGAAATTTGACATTTCTTTTTAACAAGATTAGTTCTCTTTTAGCTCCCGGCCGTTATCAGTCATTATTCGACTATGGTCAACAAGTAAAGACAATATTGAACAAATTTTATGGATAACAACTTCTTATATGTTGGGACTGCGACGTTTAGATACAGATTCCTGTACCGTTATCAAGCAGGAATTACAAGATGTTGTTACCCATAATGTTCAATATGTTAAGACCGAACTCCTGAAATACCATTAAAAAAAGTACAGACAAAAGGCAAATACATTAGGTAGGTAATGGTAGGTCGTTTATCAGTAACCAATCTGGGATATGTTATATGTCATTCATGACCAAGCTGTTACAGTCCAGACATTCACGAGAGACATTCGTTTGTTTGGAAAGACTGAGCATGCTAAGATATGGTCAGGATACACCGGACTCCACAGTGCACAACAGAAAATGCTGTACTTAGTCATAATTCGCCTGACATTTTCTATCTCAAAAATTTAAAAGACAATGTCATCATGAAAACCAACCTGCGGCATCTAAGTGGCATACAGACATGTTGGCTGCAGCTGCATCAGTAACAGTCCATGTTCCAACATCTTTGATCTGAACTCTTTCCATCATCAGGGTGGAGATGTTCTGGGCATTTTTCTGTGTTGCAGTGTAAGGGGATACAGCACTGCAGTCTGGGTTGCATGTCACGACGTTGTGGTTATCACCTGGACGAACCCACACGAATTGAGGGAACATTATCTCGGTAGAGATGTTGTATTTTCTACCAAGAAGAGCAATCCCCTCGCAGGGAGTTTGTGTGGATTCTACAACTGAGATAAAATGATTATCATTACATATGATGTTACAGTATGATTTCATCTAGTCTATTTTTAACCCCAAAAATAAAAAACTTCAACATACAAACCAGAATGAGTGAGTGTAGTTGAGGACTGTTGTCATAAAAAGTCCAGCTGGTGATCATGAAGGCCGAAATGTAGCCATCATCGTCATTGACTTATAGCACAATGACAAGAGACACACAATGCCCACCCGTTCCAACTTTACTAGTTTTGACACTTGAGGATGACTGTTATTGGTTGGAGGCACAGAGGCCTCCAACATTACCATCCGGCTGAAATTTCTCTCAGGGAATGTTACAGGGAATATATGAAACCAGGGATTTCACGTAATCCCTAAAAGAGTCAGTGATTTCGTGAAATCACTGTGACCCCTGGGCATTCATGTATTCCCTAAAATTTCCAGCGATTTCATGAAATTACTGAAATATTGGCTTAGCGATTTCATGAAATCCCTGTAAGACTTTATTGAAATACAGCCACAAGAACATTAACTTGGTACCCCGAGTCAAGGTAGTAATTAGCCAAAAGCGTCACCGGTAAATTGTCAGAACTGAGGGATGACATGAGACTCAACAGTAAAGTTTTAACCGACAAACATTAATTTCGCACATTTACTGATATCTTAACATGACATCTGTGTAATGGAACACCATGAAACTCAGTAATTTCATGAAATCCCTTGAAATTATATGGAATACATGAATCCTTGGGGGTCAGCGATTTCACGAAATCACTGACTCTTTTAGGGATTATGTCAAATTCCTGGTTTCACACATTCCCTGTAATATTTATACACATGTAATATTCAAAATAACTTTTAGCCAATGATACTTAGTCTCTTTGTATTGTGGCAATTCCAAATCACCAATGAACTTAGCAGTAGCAAATTAGGAGCCACATGACCATGTGGGTAAACCGAAATGAATGTCCTGCTTTACTTCATAGTTAATGAAATATAATATAGTTAATAGAAATCGAGTTTTCTATAAATCTAATTTAATTTACGATTTTGATCAAAAATGTTTATAAACTGATACACTTTCAATAAAAAAACACATTTTACGCGCAATAGAGCACACTTCGAGTATTAGTTCAGTGCTTAATTTAGAATTGCAGAATCCGAAAATCCTTTCCATTTTAGTAACAGAAATTACCTTTAAGGAAAGGAAACGTACATGTTGTACAGTCTTTGTAATCACTTTGCGAACCCAGACGCCGGCAGTGGCACGTCTGAACAAGTCTTACACATGGAAACTACTGTTGCCGTGAAAATGATGCTGTCAGAACTTACCTGTCACAAACTGAGCTGACCACATGATGATGTTGCAAATCAACACCATTCCCAAAGTCATCATTTTCCTATGCAGAATTAGCTGGAAGAAAATATGGCATTAGATCCAGCGCATTAGGCATTGGTTTTCATCGTCATTTTATGACGAAAAGGCAGTGGATTGTGATCAGTGTACACGTGTACTGGAAACAAAGTAGTGACATGGTACAAGTCAAACTGTTGCAGAGCTAATTACAAAACAAGAGTTACTTTTTGTGAAAATAATTTATCTTATGATAAACATTCAGGGAAGTATATCATTGCAAATATTTACACAATATATTTCACATGTATCACTCAGGAAAGTAACAATTCCATAACTGTTCATGAATTCGAGATTATAGGCAATCGCAAGCTATATATTGCGAGGAAACGTGTGTGAAATGTGGCAATTTTATCGATTGTGCAATAATACAATTTGCAAAGGTAATTCTGTGGGTATTTATCCGCCATCACGATCTGACGGACACATATCAGAGAAAGTGTTCCGTGTATGATGTCACGGTTATTGGTATTGTGTGAAAGGGTAGGCAAGTGGTCAAGGTTGCATTCAGACAGGTGAAGTGTTTGATGCCCATCCTGAAATCTTATTACCAATCCAGTCATAACTGCAGCCCAGTGTGGGAAACTCATAACGTACCGTCCTAAATTGTAATTACAGGTTAATCTAACTGGTGTTTTTGGTTTTGTCAAATAATGATTTAGATCAATTCAGAAAGAACATACATTTTGAAGCATCGATTCATTATGGTCATTTCAGATGCGTTCATGAACTCAAGAGGCGACTGTCACGTCATTTACAGCACTGCGTTAGTGTTGCCACAATTAAACACAGGGGAGTTTGCACTTGTGTGCGTACATCCGTGCCTCTGCGGGTATTTCAGAATTATCGCCACGGGGCTGTACACGCTGCACTAGCCTGGAAACCGAACCCGGTCCGTGGCGTGACAACGGCGACACTTTAACCCCTAACACTTTAATTTTAACCATTAGTGAAACTGCTAGCCAAAAAGATTGCGAAACGGTGTTTCAAACCTGTGGGTAATAACAATGTAAGGAGATATGAACCCAGTTTTCACTGGCTGTCGATTACTGTCTGTGATTATTGGTCACGTTTTCAATCGGTGTGGAAGAATACCATGGTTTACTGTTAGATTGAACTCCCTGATGTTGTGTTTCGTTTTTTTCAGGACTATGCACGTGCATTTTGTAACCATCTGTGGCATGCATTGTTTCCTTGTATATCAAGATCAGAAGAAATACACGTGATCAAATTCACTCGTTCACTCCCTCATACACTCACTCACTCATGGAAGTATAGGTATTGTCTTTTGCAGATTACAGCAGTGTTCTAGCAATAGCATAGTTATTCCAGTTGGACCCATGTACAGAATCGAAACCGGACTTTCGGCGTGACGACTAGGTTACCATTACGTATCTCGTTTCTTTGTTTCTTGTTCAATGTTGTATGATGGCGATCTGTAAATAATCGAGTCTTGACCAGACAATCCAGTGATCAACAGCAGGAGCATTGATCTACGCAATTGCGACACGATGACATGTGTCAACCATGCCAGCGACCCTGACCACCCGACCCAGTTAGTCTCAGGACAAGCATGGGATGCTGACGACCAATTCTAACCCGGATCTTCAAGATTTCGAGATCTATATACTTTATGGCACATTATACAATTGTACATCCTCTTCAAAAATACATCTTGAATTGAGGATACAGGCCTGCATCTAGCTTAAACCTTCCTCACTGTATAATGAAATACAGCTGAATGCCTCGTGAAATTGATCAAACCGGTTCCTTAGACATCAATGTCCTTATGCCGAGGGCAGCTCTCGCATGATGCCCAACTAAGAAGCATGAGTATGCTGCTGTCGATCACTGAAAGGTATTCAAGATGCAATCGGGAATCGAAACAACGATCATGACTCAGTGGCAAGACAGGGAGGCAACTGCTTCAAAAACGGTTTCATCGTTTAGTGAAGAACATGCCCTCTGTGAACAAGTTGCTGGAGAGTGTGACACAATTCGTCAAGATCAACCACATCAGCAAGCTTAATACGTGGCTTATGTTGTGATAAAATGACAGAATACTCTTTTAAATATACATCTCAACTATTGAGAAGTACATTAAGTATAGACATTTTGTCCACCAGTTGTTTAACTTGGATCCACAATTCCAGTATCCATATCAATTGCTGAGTTGTTTAGTTTATAACACTGAAACACTGGTGTAGAAATGCATACATAGCTTGAAAACGAATGAAACACCACCATACCTGAGAGATAATCAGACTGGTCACCTTGATCACTGTGGTCCTTCAGCAGGTATTTCACGGACCCCTCTGTCCAGTGTGATGGTCAGCTACTCATCTACACATAAGCCCTAACCTCACAACGCGGCGAGTTTCGGTAAATAACAACAGTTGCGATTAACGAATATCACACCATATATGTGCATGATCGTCAACGTCATTCACCTCCGTATGCCATGACTCATTATAAATGTGATTATTATCCTCAACTAGACATTAACGTTTTCGTGGGTCAGTATCTGAAGGGAAGTTGCAACTCTCACCACGTGCTGCATTTAACATAGTTTCAGGGAAAGGAACTACCTGTACATTTGACACAGCTATCGTGGATTGATAAATATAAGATCATAAATTCAGTGTTGCTGTTAACATGTATTTTCAGTGAACAGAAGCAATATTAGTACTTTCAACAAATCGACGCTCACATGTATACTGATACATACATACTATAACAGAACATATTTCAGAAAGATGAACATCCCATGTGTCGATAGGCCGGTGCAACTATATAGCTCGAAACAGGAGCTGACATGAAACTCGGCCACTCATGAAATTAGCACAAGCAGTTATTAGATTCACACTTATGCGTAAATTGATTTAATGATGACGTGAGGTGAGCTGAAATGAGGTTTAACGTCGTACTTGAGGATATTTTACTCATATGACGACGTACATGCGTGTATATGTGTATGTGCGACTGCTTGTACTAACCCAGACTTAAGCTGGTTTTATAGTGCTAGCCCACTGAGATACCATGCCGCAGTGAAGCATGAATACCCCACTCATATACATTATACTGACTCCGAGCTGACAAGTCCTTGTTGTACCCATTAATGCCGAGCGTCAGGCAGGGACAAACAAGTACCATATTTGGATGTCTTTTGGTATGACGTGGCCGGGGATCGAACCCGCGACATTCCGCTCTCCGGGCAGACGCACGTGAAATTACAGCATATATATACGCAGATATGAAACTGGCATGTACGTGGAAATTAGAAAATCAGTACTTAAACTCACATGCACGTGAAAAGGACATTACGCGTACTCTGGGCTAGTTGTTTCACCCGTTTTTTAATGTGTCTGAGTGGGGTATTCATGCTTCACTGGTCGGGTCGGAGTCAGTATAATGTATCTGAGTGGGGTATTCATGCTTCACTGCGGCATGGTATCTCAGTGAGCTAGCACTATAAAAACAGCGTAACTCTGGGCTAGTTGTTTCACCCGTTTTTTATTGAAAAAAATACAAAGGTTCGTTAAAAAATGAAACATAATTTTGATGACGTTTGTTTTGCCCGTGAGTTTAGTTGCACCGACCTATCGACACGTGGGATGTTCATATTCATGAAATATGTTCTGTGATATATTATGTATGTATCAGTATACATGTGAGCGTCGATTTGGTGAAAATACTAATATTACACTGAATTTATGATCTTATATTTATCAATCCACGATAGCTGTGTCACATGTACAGGTAGTTCCTTTCCCTCAAACTATATGTTAATCGCAGCACGTGGTGAGAGTTGCAATTTCCCTTCAGATACTGACCCACGAAAACGTTAATGTCTAGTTGAGGATAATAATCACATTTATAATGAGTCATGGCATACGGACGTGAATGACGTTGACGATCGTGCACATATATGGTGTGATATTTGGTAAGTGCAACTGTTGTTATTTATCGAAACTCTCCGCGTTGTGAGGTTAGGGCTTATGTG
Organism: Haliotis rubra; assembly: GCF_003918875.1. Lineage (NCBI taxonomy): Eukaryota > Metazoa > Mollusca > Gastropoda > Lepetellida > Haliotidae > Haliotis > Haliotis rubra. Next base: position 275,408 of record NW_025765018.1, on the reverse strand, counting down.
TAGATGAGTAGCTGACCATCACACTGGACAGAGGGGTCCGTGAAATACCTGCTGACCTGGTAAAGGATATTAGATATTGTGTGTTCTGGATTAATCTAACCAGTTTATATATGATTAAACTTTTCCGCAAGAAGCACATGACCTCTAATGAGTTTTGCTGTGTATGAATATTGATAACGCCCCTCCATCCACCTTGACCCCACAGGGGGGGGGGGGGTTGTTGTAAGTGATGTCAGGCAAAACTAGTTGTGCCATTTTATCAATAAACGCCAGTCATGTATACTGAGGACAAATGCTTGTTGTTTGTGTTGTTTTGGGTTCACCGTAAATAAATCGTGTTTATAACCCATCTGCCTTGTTTGTGTACCTGAAGATTATTTATGACGAGGCATATATGTCAGGGGAATTACTGTTGCGTATTGATGGAAAAGTTAGCCTGTTATACCGAAGGTACGGGTTCGATTTACCAGATAGGCTCGACCGCCTCCATGGTGTAGCGGTTAGAGCGTCCGCCCAGAGAGCGGAAGGTCGCGGGTTCGATCCCCGACCGCGTTATAAGACGTTAAAATGTGGTTCTTGTTGTTCCCTGTCTGGTTCTCGACATTAATGGGTACAACAAGGACTGGTCAGCTCGGAGTCAGTATAATGTGTCTGAGTGGGGTATTCATGCTTCACTGCGGCATGGTATCTCAGTGGACTAGCACAATAAAACTAGCTTAAGTCCGGGCTAGTACAAGCAGACCCTCATACACATACACACGCATGCACGCCGTCATTTGAGCGAAATATTCTCAAGCACGACGTTAAATCCACAGCACACCTCACCTCACCAGATCGGCTCATTATGTTGTTTTGAGCGTCCGTCATCGACCACGTCTCATTACAACGTTCATGCTTGCCTGAAGAGTCGGTTGGTTGGTTTGTTGTTTAACGCCGCACTTAGCAATAAAGCAGCTATATGTCGGCAATCTCTAAATAATTGTGTCTGGTCCAGACGATCCTGTGATCAACAGCATTGATCTACACCATTGGGATACGGTGACATGTGTCAATCAAGTCATCGAGCCTGACCACCCGATCCCGTTTGTCGCCTCTGACAACGTGGGGTGCTGAGGTCAATTCTAACTCTGATCTTCACGGGCCTGCCTGAGGAGGTTCCACAGTCGTGACATTCTGTTGTTTATATTTACCGGCCCTGAGGCTACCAATCTCTAGTATGGTGATCTACCTTCAGTTACTGGTGATCTATAACCTGTTTTATATTGTAATGTCCTAAATAGTATATACTTTTAAGTCACATTCTAGTTTTGTATCTCCTACTGTGACATTCTAGTTTGTAAATACGGTGTGATGGATCAATGGAGTCAGTGTACATGTACATTGTTAGAGGTCGTGTGTCCCCGCTGTGGTACAGAAGGTTCAGTACAAAAAGGGCAGTTAACTGGTAGCATCAGTGAGTGCGTTAAAATTTATAGTCACTTTGGCAATATTTCAGCCATATCGTGACTTAAAAGGGCCATATCGAAATAAGTTATAATGTTATATCTTAAAATCTGTCTGAAAAGGACAAAAAAGAACTAGAATGTCACAGTTGGAGATACAAAACTAGAATGTGACTTAAAAGTATATACTATTTAGGACATTACAATATAAAAACAGGTTATAGATCACCAGTAACTGAAGGTAGATCACCATACTAGGGACTGGTAGCATCAGGCCCGGTAAATATAAACAACAGGGTGTCACGACTGTGGAACCTCCTCAGGCAGACCCGTGAAGATCCGGGTTAGAATTTATATTCAGCATCCCATGTTGTCGTGAAAGGCGACTAACCTTATCGGGTGGTCAGGCTTGCTGACTTGGTTGACACATGTCACCGTATCCTAATTGTGTAGATCAATGTTGTTGATCACAGGATCGTCTGGTCCAGACACGATTGTTTACAGACCGCCGAAATATAGTTGCTATATTGCTAAGTGCGTCGTTAAACAACAACCAACCAACCGACTCTTCAGGCAAGCACGGACGTTGTAATGAGACGTGGTCGATGACGGACGCTCAAAACAACATAATGAGCCGATCTGGTGAGGTGTGCTGTGGATTTAACGTCGTGCTTGAGATTATTCCGCTCATAAGACGACGTGCATGCGTGTGTATGTGTATGTGTGGCTGCTTGTACTAGCCCAGACTTAAGCTAGGTTTATAGTGCTAGCCCACTGAGATACCATGCCGCAGTGAAGCATGAATACCCCACTCAGACACATTATACTCCGAGCTGACCAGTCCTTGTTGTACCCATTAATGTCGAGAACCAGACAGGGAACAACAAGAACCATATTTTAACGTCTTTTGGTATGACGCGGTCGGGGATCGAACCCGCGACCTTCCGCTCTCCGGGCGGACGTTCTAACCACTACACCAGGGAGGCGGTTGAGCCTATCTGGTAAATTGATTCCGTACCTTCGGTATAACAGGCTAACTTTTCCATCAATACGCAACAGTAATTCCACTGACATATATGCCTCGTCACAAATAATCTTCAGGTAGACAAGCAAGGCAGATGGGTTATAAACACGATTTATTTACGGTGAACCCAAAACAACACAAACAATAAACATTTGTCCTCAGTATACATGACTGGCGATTATTGATAAAATGGCACAACTAGTTTTGCCTGACATCACTTACAACAAACCCTCTGTGGGGTCAAGGTGGGTGGGTGGGACGTTATCAATATTAATATACAGCCAAATTCATTAGAGTTCATGTGCTTGTTGCTGAAAAGTCTAATCATATAAAAACTGGTTAGATTAATCCAGAACACACAATATCTAATGTAAAAAGAATACAACTATCAGACAAAATGTCCGATATATACAGCAAAATATATAATTTGAACAAAGCAAATTTCAATGTGAGAGCGTATGTTTCTTTGACATCATCAGTGACAACTTAAAATGACCCGTGACATTGTGGTGTCAAAAGGATTAAAATATAATAATGTGATATACAAATACAGTAGGACTGACGTAAATAGGCTTGAAGCAAAACATACTTGATTACATGAGGAACTGCGTGTTTAAAGAATCCCTCAATCAAAATGTGCATTGCGTATTTACATAGCCGAAGTGCAAATGGTGTGTCACTATTCTAAAAACAAGTAATTGAAGTTTGAGGTAAGATAAAAAGAACACACAAATTGATAATGAATTATCTCGTCATAAGCAAAGTCAGGACAATGTGTTTTTGTATAGTTCACAGTCAATTAAAAAACCCAAATCATACCACTGTACATTTTCTATTACATAATAACCAGGCACAAACTGTTGCTTAAACATCCAGCTGCACTTTCATTACAAAAATCAATAAAAGCATATTATTCACTCAGAAATCAAACAAACAATGGTGTTAATAATTTAAACAAACATCAATGAATATAATCATGATTATACACACTACTGATCATAAATCGTGGCTTGGACAACATCAAGTTACAATATCTTTTGAAAAGAACCACAAATGGCGTAAAAAAGAATGAATGACATGGATGTTTTAACAAGTACTGCAAATTGCAAGTGTGTATGGAGTTTGATTATTATATTTCTGATATGCAACATGATAAGAATATTTAAACACTAAAATAATATTCATTATGGCTTTCAGTAACACTAATTTCTGGAAATCAAGTTTATGAGGGTGAACGTTCTTTGCAGCCTGTTGGCTGCTATGTACATACCTGGTTGACTTATTATTATATATTGATCCAGTACACATTACAAAGTGTCAAACAACGGATTTGTAGTTCTGTATTTTCCTAGCATGATTAAATATTTCTTGTCAATGTAGGGATATCTGAATTTATCCCATAGCAAAATATACTCTCAGAACACGTCTTCAAAATATTGAGAAACAAATGCACACTGAGTGTCCTATTTCATTGGCACAATAACAGCCAATTGTTTCACTCCGACTGTCAAGTTTGCTATGTGTCTCTTTTACTTTCCATAATGCAAAAGCATTATTATTTTCAAAATCAAAATAGCTGAAAATTTTGAGCAATTTTTACGGACTTTCATTCATATATAATAATAAGCTGTTCAAAACAGACTACCATATAGTTTTACACCCCCAAATTTTCTTAAAACATAGTCTCTACTAGATCCGTCGGCTATATTGCCATCTCTTTAAATGATGCTCCTTTGTCTTCTGAAGCAGGATCAGCGGTGGATCCAAGAACATTTTGCACAAAGTCAGCCTTTTTGTCAGGGTTGATTTGGGACATGCGTTTCCCTTTGTTGGGTTTATAATTTTCCTTCAAGTTCCGAACCTTGGGCCTTTTCCTTGTGACGTTGTACTTCCGGGCAACCCGTGCGATTCTGTTACGACAGACAATCAGGACAACGGTGATGATGAGCAGCACGAGCAACGCAATCACTATACCTATGATGAGGTATACAGGTACAGATGCAGGTGTTGGAGGTGTAGTGGATGGCGTGGTGATGGAGGTGGTGATGGAGATGGAGGTGTTTGTGGTGTCACTTCCTGGAAGAAGTAAAAGGGGTAAGCATTTAGGTCACAAGCATCACTGCTCTAAAGACCTAAACCAGTTTGAACTGAATGACGTATGTTTAAAGTTTAGTCACCTACTGTAACAAAGAGGTCACAGAATATACTTTGACATATATATTTTCAACTACATGTTTAACTTGAAACAAATAGATCTTACAAGTGCAGTGAACATAGCGTGAGGTATTTATGAATCTATAAAATACACGCACCTCTCGATGTCGATGTAGTCGGGGAGACTGAAAGCATTAACAATACACAATGTCAAATTCTTCTTCTATTGGATTCTTTTTCTATCCAAAAATCATTTCATATAGTACGATCACTGTTATTATGCCAAGAATGTTGACATGATAGATTCTTTAAAAATTATTAACCCATAGAATTACAAGACGGGGATGACACAGAGTATGAATATGCGCACATGATGGCGTTGACGTTGGTGGTGTTGCAGTTGATGTCGCTCCAACTGCAAAGGTAAAATAATGATTATAACATGAAAGAGAACATTTCTCCGCCTGCAAACAAGAGAAAAAAGTACAAACGTAATTCAATACTGCCGAGTAATACATTGTTGGTCAAGTCGAAGTGTAATTAATTGCAATTTTGCCTTGAAACCAATGTGTCTTGTGTATCATGCGTAATGTAGAGCTTCTTATAAAACTCATACCAAATAGTCGTGGTCAAGCTATATATGAGGAAGCTGAGACGTAGAATATAAACATACCTAATGTATATATATATGTGTGTACATCTTTCATGTGTATATATATCGCAATACCAGTGATATTGAGCCTTCTGTATTGAACAAGAAGGTGTCATGGCGAGAGAAAAACAACGAGTTGGAAAAACAAGTTCTTTTTCACCTACCAAGACATCTTCGTGTTCAATACAGAAGGTCCAAATGCACTGGAATGACATTCTATATATATATCAATACAGATTGTATTAAGCCAACAACTGTATTACTATCTTAAAATGAAATGGCAATTTAACAACAGACTGGTTTGCAATTTTCTTGAATTATAGTCTGGTAGATGACCAGGAGCAAATTCGCGAGGTAAAGGATCGTCCAGGGTCTGGACAGCCTCGTGAGACGAGAGGGTGTCTTGTAGCGTTGCTACCTGCTGCGCGTGGTTAGGCGACGCTCCTTTGTATCAGGCTTGGACATCTTAGGATGCAGGCCTCAGATGAATGGATGTTATCTTGAATTGTCTCACAGCAAGACAAAGAAATTAAAAGGATTGTGACCTTGTACGTATGATTCTTTGTTTTATATTCATAAATGAAAGATCATCCAGAGATTCCCACACACAAGAGTGACATTTGCGTCCCTTAAAAATACCATTATGCTTGGCTTAAAACATGTGGCAAAGATACTCGTGCAGCATAAGGATTTGAGTGTGACTCTTTCAGGGAGTATGAAATAAATTTCCGTGCATGGAAACTCGCAAGGTAGGGTTTGTCAAAATTAACAAATAATTGTACTTTTGTTTTAGTTATTAGTATTTCAGTCTGATCATGTTGATTAGACAAACTGGTGATTAACATCATGAGCTTCGAACAGCAAAACGTGGATGCAAAGGCATCCATTCCAGCGAGTCATCGAATATGATACGGTCGCCTCCAACGTCATGTTTTAACTTTTGTTGGAAACCATCACGTGCTCAATCCTTTAATTACGTCACGATTATATATTTGGGTTTGTTACTGACATACACAGACTCCTAGAACCACCCTCGGACACTATACTTACCTACAGTGATCTTCTTGTCGCCGCTGCAGCTAAGTTCACGATGTGTGCCGTCACATGTGAAGTTGACTTTAATGTCTCCGTCATGTCCAGATGTGACTTCCAAGGTATTGCTGACGACGGTGCTGTTAATGTCGAGAACGTGGTGTCTGGGTACCAGCTCCTGCTGGACACTTCCGGTGATGAGGTCGAACGCAGCCTCCTCGGTGCAGTAGTAGTTGGTGATGTTGACAGTGAGAGTCAGGTTTGTACCAGGAATCAGGGATACATTCCTGGAGCTGCTAATGTCACACTCCGGAGGACCTATGTATGAAAGTTAACACCAAATATGGATTCCATAACTTTAACAAGTCAAAGGTTACACACGTGTTATTTGTATGATGTGACACGCTATATTTTATCCATTATACGTTTTGGAAGTAAATACTACTTTATACACAAGATAGCGTATGAAAGAATGAGAAAATATGAATGTACAATAACTTTAAAAAGTAAGAGGGTAAGCTAAGTATTATTATTGCTAAAATTATTTTCTTATAATCACATCACATTTATTGACGTGAATATTTCCTACACTCGAAAAAGCACCTGCAAAACTGAGTTCAAGGGAACGTAGGACAGAATCACAAAAAGATTATATTTGCTGTAAACTCTTTTAGGCATGAGAGGCAAGTGTGAGTCTCTTGTCGTCCTGATTCTTCTGACAATTTGAATCGCATAGATAAGGTGTGTGTGTTCTTTGATTTTCGAGTTTTAAGGACTTTCATTTATAACTGAAGACTATTCATCCTTTTATTTTACTGAGATGTGAAAAGTGCACCGAAATGGAACAGAGACAGAAACATTTGCACATCAATAAGAACACATATGATTTACTTACACAATTTTTCGAATGTTCACAAAATACATTTAAAAGACCTGCATGTAATCTGTTTTTGATCTGATAATTTCTACTTACTCTTGAGAAGTTTCACAGCTCCATGACAAACGAGATTATACGTTGAGTTGTCACACGTATAGTCCAGTTGAACATTTCCAAGTCGTTTTAGTGTTACGTTCAAGGTTGTGTTGAGGATGATGTCAGTGACAACAGTAACTGTGTTGTTCTTCAGCAACACCTCGGGTACATCACGGCCTGTAGTTAGTTCAAACCCTGCCTGTTTAGAGCAGTAGTAACCCCGTATGCCTGCGACCAGTGTCAACTCTGAATTGGGTTCAAGGGAATCGTATGGCAGAGAGCTGGTGATGGTGCAAGATGGAAGACCTGTTAACAAAAGAAGAAACTTGACATTTCTTTTTAACAAGATTAGTTCTCTTTTAGCTCCCGACCGTTATCAGTCATTATTCGACTGTAGTCAACATGAACTAAAGACAATATTGAACAAACTTTATGGATAACAACTTCTTATATTTTGGGAATGGGACGTTTTCATACAGATTCCTGTACCGTTATCAAGCAGGAATTACAAGAGGTTGTTACCCATAATGTTCAATATGTTAAGACCCAGCTCAGGAAATGTCATTCAAAGAAGTACAGACAAAAGGCAAATACATTAGGTAGGTAATGGTAGGTCGTTTATCAGTAAACCAATCTGGGATATGTTATATGTCATTCATGACCAAGCTGTTACAGTCCAGACATTCAGGAGAGACATTCGTCTGTTTGGAAAGACTGAGCATGATCAGATATGGTCAGGATACACCGGACTCCACACTGCACAACAGGAAATGCTGTACTTAGTCATAATTCGCCTGACATTTTCTATCTCAAAAATTTAAAAGACAATGTCATCATGAAAACCCACCTGCGGCATGTAGGTGACACACAGACATGTTGGCTGCAGCTGCATCAGTAACAGTCCATGTTCCAACATCTTTGATCTGAACTCTTTCCATCATCAGGGTGGAGATGTTCTGGGCATTTTTCTGTGTTGCAGTGTAAGGGGATACAGCACTGCAGACTGGGTTGCATGTCACGACGTTTTGGTTATCACCTGGACGAACCCACACGAATTGAGGGAACATTATCTCGGTAGAGATGTTGTATTTTCCACCAAGAAGAGCAATCCCCTCGCAGGGAGTTTGTGTGGATTCTACATCTGAGATAAAATGATTATCATTACATATGATGTTACAGTATGATTTCATTTAGTCTATTTTTAAACCCAAAAATAAAAAACTTCAACATACAAACCAGACAGAGTGAGTGTAGTTTAGGAATGTGGTCATAAATAGTCCAGCTAGTGATCATGAAGGCCGAAATGTAGCCATCATCATCATCATCATCACCGACTTATAACACAATGACAAGAGACACACAATGCCCACCCGTTCCAACTTTACTAGTTTTGACACTTGAGGATGACTGTTATTGGTTGGAGGCACAGAGGCCTCCAACATTACCATCAGGCTGAATTTTCTCTCCGGGAATGTTACAGGGAATATATGAAACCAGAGATTTCACGTAATCCCTAAAAGAGTCAGTGATTTCGTGAAATCACTGTGACCCTGGGCTTTCATGCATTCCCTAAAATTTCCAGCGATTTCATGAAATTACTGAATATTGGCTTAGCGATTTCATGAAATCCCTGCAAGACTTTATTGAAATACAGCCACAAGAACATTAACTTGGTACCCCGAGTCAAGGTAGTAATTAGCCAAAAGTGTGACCGGTAAATTGTCAAAGTTGTCAACTCCTAAGAACTGAGGTATGACATGAGATTCAACAGTAAAGTTTTAACCGACAAACATTAATTTCACACATTCACTGATATCTTAACATGAAATATGTGTAATGGAACACCATGAAACTCAGTAATTTCATGAAATCCCTTGAAATTGTATGGAATACATGAAATACCTGGGGGTCAGCGATTTAACAAAATCACTGACTCTCATAGGGATTATGTGAAATCCCTGGTTTCACACATTCCCTGTAACATATATACACTTGGAATATTCAAAATAACTTTCAGCTAATGATACTTAGTCTCTTTGTATTGTGGCAATTCCAAATGACCAATGAACTTAGCAGTAGCAAATAAGGAGCCACACGACCATATGGGTAATCTGAAATGAATGTCCTGCTTTACTGCACAGTTAATGAAATAGAATATAGTTTATAGAAATCGAGTTTTTTATAAATCTAATTTAATTTACCATTTTAGTCAGAAACGTTTATAAACTGATACACTTTCAATATAAAAAAACAATTTTACGTGTAATAGAGCACACTTCGAGTATTAGCTCAGTGCATAATTTAGAATTGCAGAATCGGAGAATCCTTTCCATTTTAGTAACAGCAATTAGCTTTAAGGAAAGGAAACGTACATGTTGTACAGTCTTTGTAATCACTGTGCGAACCCAGACGCCGGCAGTGGCACTTCTGAACAAGTCTTACACATGGAAACTACTGTTGCAGTGAAAATGATGCTGTCAGAACTTACCTGTCACAAACTGAGCTGACCACATGATGAGGTTGCAAATCAACACCATTCCCAAAGTCATCATTTTCCTATGCAGTATTAGCTGGAAGAAAATAAAGGCATTAGATGCAGCGTATTAGGCATTGGTTTTCATCGTCATTTTATGACGAAAAGACAGTGGACTGTGATCAGTGTACACGTGTACTGGAAACAAAGTAGTGACATGGTACAAGTCAAACTGTTGCAGAGCTAATTACAAAACAAGAGTTACTTTTTGTGAAAATAATTTATCTTATGATAAACATTCAGGGAAGTATATCATTGCTAATATTTACACAATATATTTCACATGTATCACTCAGGAAAGTAACAATCCCACAACTGTTCACGAATTCGAGATTATAGGCAATCACAAGCTATATATTTAGAGGAAACATGTGTGAAATGTTGCAATTTTATCTATTGTGCAATAATACAATTTGCAAAGGTATTTATCCGCCATCACGATCTGACGGACACATATCAGAGAAAGTGTTCCGTGTATGATGTCACGGTTATTGGTATTGTGCGAAAGGGTAGGCAAGTGGTCAAGGTTCCATTCAGACCGGTGAAGTGTTTGATGCCCACCTGGAAATCTTATTACCAATCCAATCATAACTGAAGCCCAGTGTGGGAAACTCATAACGTACCGTCCTAAATTCTAATTACAGGTTAATCTAACTGGTGTTTTTGGTTTTGTCAAATAATGATTTAGATCAATTCAGAAAGAACATACATTTTGTAAACATTTACAGCACTGCGTTAGTGTTGCCACAGTTAAACACAAGGAGTTTGCACTTGTGTGCTTAAATGCTTGCCTCTGCTTGTATTTCAGAATTATCGCAACGGGGCTGTACACGCTGCACCAGCTTGGAAATCGAACCCGGCCCTTGGCGTGACGACGCCGACACTTTAACCCTTAACACTTTAATTTTAACCCATAAGTGAAATTGCATTAGAAAAAAAATGATTGCAAAAGGTACACGAGTTTGTAGTCATGAAAGAACCTTTATTCGGTGTTTCAAACCTATGGGTAATATCAATGTAAGGAGATATGAACCCAGTTTTCACTGCCCGTCGATTACTGTCTGTGATTATTGGTCACGTTTTCAATCGGTGTGGAAGAATACCATGGCTTACTGTTAGATTGAACTCCCTGATGTTGTTTTTCGGTTTTTGACGACTATGCATGTGCTTTTTGCAACCGTCTGTGGCATGCATTGTTTCCTTGTATATCAAGATAAGACGAAATACACTTAATCAAAGGCCGAGCTGGAATCCACTCGTTCACTCCCTCATACACTCACTCACTCGTGAAAGTATAGGTATTGTCTTTTGCAGATTACAGCAGTATTGCAGCAATAGCATAGTTATTCCAGTTGGACCCATGTACAGAATCGAAACCGGACTTTCGGCGTGACGACTAGGTTACCATTACGTATCTCGTTTCTTTGTTTCTTGTTTAACGTTGCATGACGGCGGTGTGTAAATAAATAATCGAGTCTGGACCAGACAATCCGGTGATTTACAGCAGGAGCATCGATCTACGCATTTGCGATACTATGACATGTGTCAACCATGCCAGCGACCCTGACCAACCGATCCAGTTAGTCTCAGGACAAGCATGGGATGCTGACGACCAATTCTAACCCGGATCTTCAAGATCTTTAAGATTTCGAGATCTATATACTTTATGGCACATTATACAATTGTACATCCTCTTCAAAAATACATCTTGTATAGAGGAAACAGGCCTGCATCTAGCTTAAACTTTCCTCACTGTATAATGAAATACAACTGAATGCCTCGTCAAATGGATCAAACCCGTTCCTTAGACATCAATGTCCTTATGCCGAGGGCAGATCTCGTGTGATACCCAACTAAGAAGCATGAGTATGCTGCTGTCGAACACTGAAAGGTATTCAAGATGCATTCGGGAAACGAAACAACGATCATGACTCAGTGGCAAGACAGGGAGGCAGCTGCTTCAAAAACGATTTCATCGTTTAGTGAAGAACATGCCCTATGTGAACAAGTTGCTGGAGAGTGGCACAATTCGTCAAGATTACCCACATCAGCCAGCTTAATATGTCACTTGTGTGGTGATAATATGACAGAATACTCTTTAAATATACATCTGAACTATTGAGAAGGGTATCTGGGTGACAGTTAGAGGTTCAAAAGAAACTAATCATTTGGGAGTGATGGCAGAGATAGTATCTATCATTCCAGTTGAACGAATCATGTCGGCTTCATTTCAGATTACATCCTTGTAGAAGGCAACTAACAACATCTGGTTGCCAGGCTCGCTGATTTGGTTGACACTTGTCATAGTATCCCAATTGTGTAGATCAATGTGCATGCTGTTGTCTGGTCCAGACTCGATTATTTACAAACCGCCGCCATATAGCTGGGATATTGCTCAGTTCGGCGTTAATCAACAATCATGAACCAATCATTTCGGAATATATCCAGAAAGATAGATAATTTAATAACATATTCCACGCTATTTTTTATCAGCTTAGATGAACTTTTAAAGTACATAAATTATTTACATTTTGTCCACCAGTTGTTTAACTTGGATCGGCAATTCCACTATCCATATCAGTTGTTTAGTGTATAACACTGAAACAATGGTGTAGAAATGCATACATAGCTTGAAAACGAATGAAGCACCACCATACCTGAGAGGTAATCAGACTGGTCACCTTGGTCACTGTGGTCCTTTAGCAGGTCAGCAGGTATTCACGGACCCCTCTGTCTAGTGTGATGGTCACCTACTCATCTATACATAAGCCCTGACTTCACAACGCGGAGAGTTTCGATAAATAACAACAGTTGCACTTAACAAATATCACACCATATATGTGCACGATCGTCAACGTCATTCACCTCCGTATGTCATGACTCATTATAAATGTGATTATTATCCTCAACTGGACATTAAGCTTTTCGTGGGTCAGTATCTGAAGGGAAGTTGCAACTCTCACCACGTGCTGCGATTAACATATAGTTTCAAGGAAAGGAACTACCTGTACATTTGACGCAGCTATGGTGGATTGATAAATATAAGGTCATAAATTCAGTGTTGCTGTTAACATGTATTTTCAGTGAACAGGCGCAATATTAGTACTTTCACCAAATCGACGCTCACATATATACTGATACATACATAATATAACAGAACATATTTCAGGAATATGAACATCGATAGGCCGGTGCAACTAAACTCACGGGCAAAAGAAACGTCACCAAAATTATGTTTCATTTTTTAACGAACCTTTGTATTTTTTTCAATAAAAAACGGGTTGCCCGAACGCAAACAACATACACTACGCATTGAATTGAACGAGATAAAATGTCTAGAGAAATGATGTATTACATTATCAGATCGTATGGTAAAAAGGAAACATGCCAAGACTAACAGCACAGCAGAGAGAACGAGCTATTGGTATACTGGATTTGGGAGCGACGCAGTCCCATGTTGCAAGGTTGATGAACTTTTCAAAGCGAACAATCCTGAGATTGGTGAGCCGTTACAGACGGACAGGTATGCTGGATTTGGGAGCGACGCAGTCCCATGTTGCAAGGTTGATGAACTTTTCAAAGCGAACAATCCTGAGATTGGTGAGCCGTTACAGACGGACAGGTGTCACGTCTGACAGGCCTAGAAGTGGACGTCCGGGGGTCACGTCTGACAGGCCTAGAAGTGGACGTCCGGGGGTCACCACTCCCCCAGGGAGACCGTTATTTACGACTGCTTTACTTGAGGAACCGCTTCGTAACTATGACGTCATCCGCCCGAACTGCTCTTGGCCATCCAGTCAGCAGAAGGACCGTTGCCAGACGTCTTCGACACCATGGTATCAGAGCCTATCGACCGCTGAAGGCTATGACGTTGACCCCTAAAAATCGTCGTCAAAGATTGAGGTGGACGAGAACTGTTGAGCGATTGCAGGCAAGAAACTGGTCGACAACGGGTATATCGAAGGCGGGGAGAACGCACAGAACGTTGCTGCGTACAAGAGACCAACCACTATGGTGGTGAAAGCGTGATGGTCGGGGGGAGGGGTTTGTGGCGACATGAAGACTGATCTTATTGTGATTCATGGTATTCTAACAGCTGCACGGTACACCAATGAAGTTTTAAGACCAGTCGTCGTGCCATTCATCTAGAATCACCCACGTACCATGTTCCAACAAGACATCGCCACACCTCATAAGGCACGTATCAGTATGGACTTCCTTAATGCCCAGAATGTTACGTTACTTCCTTGGCGAGCTGGATCTCCCGACTTGTCCCCGATTGAGCACCTGTGGGACCACCTTGGACAACAAATCAACAAGCGACAGCCACCCATACAGACAAGAGAGGCGTTGGCACAGGCCTTACAGGAAGAATGGCGGAGAATCCCAATACATGTGATCAGACGACCAATATTATCCGCCAGACGTCGTGTCCATGCTTGCATACAAGCCAGAAGTGACCACACACGATATTGACTGTATTAAACTGTCTGTCTTCAGTTTAGAGCCGCTTATGATGAAACAGATGGTGCTCGAATACCGGACAGTCAACTGTCCTCGATTCAATTGTACACTATGTGATCATTCAGATCTGTAGTTCACACTTTTATCATTCAGAATATTGTAAAAAAATTAATTTTCAAAATATATCTGTAACATTTCCAAAATCTGAGTTGTTTGTGACATGTTAAAAAAGCGAGGTGACGTTTCTTTCGCCCGTGAGTTTATACTGTTCGAAACAGGAGCTGAGATGAAACTCGGAAACTCATGGAATTGGCAAAAGCAGTAATTAGGTTCACATATATGCGTAAATTGATTTAATGGTGAGGTGAGGTGAGCTGAAATGAGGTTTAACGTCGTACTTGAGAATATTTCGCTCATAAGACGACGTGCATGCGTGTGTATGTGTACCTTCTTTTACTAGCCCAGACTTAAGCTGTTTTTATAGTGCTTGCTCACTGAAATACCAAGCCACAGCTACGCATGAATACCCCACTCAGATACATCATGCTGACTTCGAGCCGACCAGTCCTTCTTGTACCCATTAATACCGAGAGCCAGGCAGGGACAAACAAGTACCATATTTGGATGTCTTTTGGTATGACGCGGCCGGGTATCGAACCCGAGACCTTCCGCTCTCCGGGCACACGCACGTGAAATTACAGCATATATATACGCAGATATGAAACTGACATGTACGTGGAAATTAGAAAATGAGTGCATAAACTCACATGCACGTGAAAAGGACATTACACCTACATGTGGAAATAATTTAAAAAGGCAGATATGAAACCCACATGGAAGTTAACAAACCGGAATAATGAAGTGCATGTGCCCGTGGAGATTACATAAATACGGTGTGACGGATCAATGGAGTCAGTGTACATGTACATTGTTAGAGGTCGTGTGTCCCCGTTGTGGTAACGGTACAGAAAGTTCAGTACAAAAGGGAAGTTAACTACGGAAGCGAAGTAGGGCCACGGTGAAATTTTTTTTGGTCTTACTATCTCCTACGTAGTACTTAGTGTCTTTTACGTAGGACTAAGTATCTCCTACGTAGGACTTAATATTGACTTAGTATCGCCTACGTAGGACTTAATATCTCCTACGTAGGACTTAGTATCTCCTACGTAGGACTTAGGATCTCCTACGTAGGAGTTACTAACTCCTACGTAGGACTTACTATCTCCTACGTAGGAAATAGTATCTCCTACGAAGGACTTAGTAACTCCTACGTAGGACTTACTATCTCCTACGTAGGACTTACTATTTCCTACGTAGGACTTAATATCTCCTACGTAGGAGTTAGTATCTCCTAAGTGGATATCTCCTACGTAGGACTTAGTATCTCCTACGCAGGACATAGTATCTCTTACGTAGTACTTTATATTTCCTGTAGCAGATGATCGATATACGTTTATATGGATTAATCTGAAATCGACTTAAAGCCCCAGACACGCACACGTCTCCTGTTTCACTGTTTCAGTCACTGTAAGAGTCTACAGTCATTCGTTTCATTCACTATTAGAGTCTACAGTTATGTGTTTCATTTACTGTTAGAGTCTATTATCATGTGTTTCAATTTACTATTAGAGTCTACTGTTTCCTTCACTATTAGAGTCATGTGTTCAACTAATTGTTGCACATTAGTACTGTGTTGGACCGACTGTTATACTTTACTGCCTTGCGTTCAGTGTGCTCTACTATTACGCGTTGCAGTTAGTTCACTGTTATATGTTGCACTCTGTTACACTTTACTATTATGCATTGGATATTTCAGAGGTCGTTGCACATGAATCATAATCTGCGTGTACAGACATGTCTTAGACTACCGGTGGCAATCTATGTGTACGTATCCCCTTATATTTATACAAATAACTATAATGACAATTCTTTGCCTTTTTGAATTTCGTATTGTTTTACGCCGCACTCTACACTTGTCAACCCCAGTCAAGTCAACCTGTAAACAATTACGAATAAAACCGCAAACTAGCGTTGCATCCGATCCAACGTAGCCCTATAAAGACAAGCAACAACTTGTTGCGGAGGTCGTGTTATAACCCGAGTTTCATATCACAACCTCACCCCAACCATCCCACCCACCTCTGTGTTGTGTGTGACCGTGTGTGTGTGTCCATGTGTGTGCAATAGATGTATGTATGATAGATTAAACATAACCATACCCAAACCTCCATAACTGCAATTAGAACAGGGTCCACGTCACCCTAACGTAATACACACTGCGTTAGTGTGACGAATATTCACTGACTCACATTTCGACTATCTAACTTCCTGCATAGCCAAACATTTCTCAACTTAATAACCATCCTTAAAAGGGATATATTAAATCCTACGTAGGAGATACTAAGTCCTACGTAGGAGATAGTAAGTCCTACGTAGGAGATACTAAGTCTTACGTAGGAGATATTAAGTCCTACGTAGGAGATGGTGACCCCCCAAACAATTTTCACCGTGGCCCTACTACGCTTCCGTAGTTAACTGGTAGCATCAGTGAGTGAGATAAAATATTTCAGCCATATCGTGACTTCAAAGGCTCATATCGAAATAATTTAAAATGTTGGAGCACCTTTAGAATCCAGCACCACGACTTCTCGTGAGGACGATATCTGCCGTAGGTCACGTGTCATTAAGACAAGCAAACAGCTTGTGAGGACCCGTCGGACGCGAACCCGCGACCTTCCGATTGGTAGCTCGACAGCTAACCGACTGAGCTACGTCCGCACTGTTGTACGATGTGCAAATTTATCAAGTCATTCCTGTGACGTCACGGAAATGAACGGAAAGAGTCGAATAGGTCACGGACAATTACGAATGCTACGGGTAGACTTGGTGTCTCGTGATTTTATTCTTCGGACAATTGCCGAATGGATCCAATGCCATTTGGCACACTCGTCCCATTCCGTAATCTACAAATTAACGTGTGGTGTGGAATGAGCCGATATGCCTCAAACTGAAAAGGGTTGTTGACGTCTGGCGACGGACGTAGATTTCACGGTGCATGCATGAATGACGCGCTTTTATATAAATCGGTGATTTTGTGACAGAAAAGTGATGTAGGGAACACTGTAAGGATAATGTGGATCGCACTAAGGAACGAGGGAGATAAGTCGAGTGTAGTGACGGCACTCGGGTGAGTTAGCCTTCGAATCATTACTTTACAAAATTTATGTTGCGTGTGAAAGAGGCTTGAGTGCAAATTCCAGATCAATTTCCATTAGCTCAAAATTTCTACATTAAACCATTTCATAATGTACTTTCGACGTTTTTGGTTTCCCGTTTTTGTGTGAAAAAAAGTATTAAACTGCAAAAAGGAAAAACAACAAATGGTACTCACGTATTACACCGGACATGTACCTGCTATATTGGATTGGGTCCCTAACCCTAACCCTATCCCTAACCCAAACCCAAACCCTAACCCTAAACCTAGTCCTAGTCCTAGTCCTAGCCCTAGCCCTAACCCTAACCCCAACCCCTTGAATTAATCCTAATAAATAGAATGCATTGACCGAACAGGCACAAACACGACTGACGTGTCTAGTGTAATGCATTATTACCGCTTCGAAAAATAAAATACTAATAAAACACTTTTCTATGTAATGGTGCAAATTACTGAATGACAAAAATATATATGTTAATTAAAAAAATTACAAAATACAAAATACACAAAACATAACACCTCAGCAGCCCGTAATACGAATAAAATGAGCGTATTAGTGAAAAAAGAAAAATATTTCAAACTGAAAATGCTTGCAAAATATTGCATCCTCCGGTCTACAGTAGCTACTGGAAACTCTCAACATCGTTGGGCTTATGCAATGACATAGCTCGTAGAGATGAAACGCCAGTGAGCGAAATTATACGCACTCGCTGAGCCAGACAACCGTGTTGCCATGCAAGCGTCATAGGGCATTGTTTCGAGAACGTGCTTTCGAACAAAATCACATTACATTACGTAAAAGGGTATTATGACGTATTGTTAAAGTTTGTGGTGCTGTATTCCAAAGGTAGGTCAAAATGCTATATCCTAAAATCTGTCTGAAAAGGACAATAAAAGAACTAGAATGTCACAGTTGGGGATACAAAACTAGAATGTGACTTAAAAGTATATAGTATTTAGGACATTACAATACAAAACAGGTTATAGATCACCAGTAACTGAAGGTAGATCACCATACTAGAGATTGGTAGCATCAGGGCCGGTAAATATAAACAACAGAATGTCACGACTGTGGAACCTCCACAGGCAGACCCGTGAAGATCCGGGTTAGAATTAATCTTCAGCACCCCATGTTGTCGTGAAAGGCGACTAACCTTATCGAGTGGTCAGGCTCGATAACTTGGTTGACACATGTCGACGTATCCTAATTGTGTAGATCAATGCTGTTGATCACAGGATCGTCTGGTCCAGACACGATTATTTACAGACCGCCGAAATATAGCTGCTATATTGCTAAGTGCGGCGTTAAACAACAAACCAACCAACCAACTCTTCAGGCAAACACGAACGTTGTAATGAGACGTGGTCGATGACGGACGCTCAAAATAACCTCTTGGGCCGATCTGGTGAGCTGTGCAGTGGGTTTAACGTCGTGCTTGAGAATATGTCGCTCAAATGACGACGTGCATGCGTGTGTATGTGTATGTGCGGCTGCTTGTACTAGCCCAGACTTAAGCTAGGTTTATAGTGCTAGCCCACTGAGATACCATGCCGCAGTGAAGCATGAATACCCCACTCAGACACATTATACTGACTCCAAGCTGACCAGTCCTTGTTGTACCCATTAATGCCGAGAACCAGACAGGGACCAACAAGAACCATATTTCAACGTCTTTGGGTATAACGCGGTCGGGATCGAACCCGCGACCTTCCGCTCTCTGGGCGGACGCTCTAACGACTACACCATGGCTAACTTTTCCATCAATACGCAACAGTAATTCCCCTGACATATATGCCTCGTCACAAATAATCTGCAGGTAGACAAGCAAGACGGATGGGTTATAAACACGGTTTATTTACGGTGAACCCAAAACAACACAAACAATAAGCATTTGTCCGCAGTATACATGACTGGCGATTATTGATAAAATGGCACAACTAGTTTTGCCTGACATCACTTACAACAACCCCCCTGTGGGGTCAAGGTGGGTGGGTGGGACCTTATCAATATTCATACACAGCCAAACTCATTAGAGGTGATGTGCTTCTTGCTGAAAGGTATAATCATATATGAACTGGTTGGATTAATCCAGAACACACACTATCTAATGTAAATAGAATAAAACTATGAGACAAAATGTCCGATATATACAGCAAAATATATAATCTCAACAAAGCAAATTTCAATGTGAAAAGCATATGTCTCTTTGACATCATCAGTGACAACTTAAAATGACCCGTGACATTGTGGTGTCAAAAGGATTAAAATATAATAATATGATATACAAATACAGTAGGACTGACGTAAATAGGCTTGAAGCAAAACATACTTGATTACATGAGGAACTCCGTGTTTAAAGAATCCCTCAATCAAAATGTGCATTGGGTATTTATATATGCGAAGTGCAAATGGTGTGTCATTGTTCTAAAAACAAGTAATTGAGGTTGAGGTAAGATAAAAAGAACACACGGATGAATAATGAATTTTCTAGTCATAAAGCAAAGTCAGTACAATGTGTTTTAGTATGGTTCACAGTCCATTAAAAACCCGAAATCACACCACTGTACGTTTTCCATAACATAAATAACCAGACACAAACTGGTGCTTAAACATATATGTACATCCAGCTGCACTTTGAATACAAAAATCAATAAACATAGTATTCATTCAGAAAACAAACAAACAATAGTGTAAATAATTTAAACAAACATCAATGAATATAATCATAATTATACATACTACTGATCATAAAGCGTTGCTTGGACAACATCAATATCTTTTGAAAAGAACGACAAATGGCGTAAAAAAAAAGGAATGACATGGATGTTTTAACAAGTACTGCAAATTGCAAGTGTTGATGTAGTTTGATTATTATATTTCTGATATGCAACATGATAAGAATATTCAAACACTAAAATAATATTAATTATAACTTTCAGTAACACTAATTTCGGGAAATCAAGTCTATGAGGGTGAACGTTCTTTGCAGCCTGTTGGCTGCTATGTACATACCTGGTTGACTTATTATTATATATTGATCCAGTACACATTACAAAGTGTCAAACAACGGATTTGTAGTCCTGATGTTTCCTAGCATGATTAAATATTTCTTGTCAGTGTAGGAATATCTGAATTTGTGCCACAGCAAAATATACTCTCAGAACACGTCTTCAAAATATTGAGAAACAAATGCACACTAAGTATCCTATTTCATTGGCACAATAACAGCCAAGTGTTTCACTCCGACTGTCAAGTTTGCTATGTGTCTCTTTTACTTTCGATAATGCAAGAGCATCATTATTTTCAAAATGAAAATAGCTGAAAGTTTTGATCAATTTTCTCGGACTTTCATTCATATAATAAGAAGCTGTTCAAAACAGACTACCATATAGTTTTACACCTCTGAATTTCCTTAAAACATAGTCTCTATTACATCCATCGGCTATATTGGCATCTCTTTAACTGATGCTCCTTTGTGTTCTGAAGCAGGATCAGCGGTGGATCCAAGAACATTTTGATCAAAGTCAGCCTTTTTGTCAGGGTTGATTTGGGACATGCGTTTCCCTTTGTTGGGTTTATCATTTTCCTTCAAGTTCCGAACCTTGGGCCTTTTCCTTGTGACGCTGTACTTCCGGGCAACCCGTGCGATTCTGTTACGAAAGACAATCAGGACAAAGATGATGATGAGCAGCACGAGCAACGCAATCACTATACCTATGATGAGGTACACAGGTACAGATGCAGGTGTTGGAGGTGTAGTGGTGGACGTGGTGATGGAGGTGGAGGTGGAGATGGAGGTGGTGATGGAGGAGGAGATGGAGGTGGTTGTGGTGTCACTTCCTGGAACAAGCAAAACGGGTAAGCATTAGGCTCACAAGCATCACTGCTCTAAAGACCTAAACCAGTTTGAACTGAATGACCAATGGTTAATGTTAAATGACCTACTGTTACAAAGAGGTCACAAAATAAACTTTGACAGATATATTTTCAGCTACATGTTTAACTGGAAACAAATAGATCTTACATCTGCAGTGAACATAGCGTCAGGTATTTATGAATCTATAAAATACACACACCTGTCGATGTCGATGTAGTTGGAGATGCTGAAAGCATTAACAATACACAATGTCAAAATGTCCTTCTATTGAATTCTTTTTCTATCCAAAAATCATTTCATATGGTTCGATCACTGGAATTTTATAGTGCCAAGAATGTTGAAATGATAGATTCTTTAAAAATTATTAATCCATAGAATTACAAAACAGGGATAACACAGAGTATGAATATGCGCACATGCAGGCGTTGACGTTGGTGGTGTTGCAGTTGATGTCGCTCCAACTGCAAAGGTAAAATAATGGTTTTAACATGAAAGAGGACATTTCTCCTTCAACAAACAAGAGAAGAAATTTGTACTAACGTAATTTAATACTGCCGAGTAATACATTGTTGGTCAAGTCGAAATGTAATTAATTGCAATTTTCCCTTGAAACCAATGTGTCTTCTGTATAATGCGTAATGTAGAGCTTCTTATAAAACTCATACCAAATACATCGTCGTGGTCAAACTATATATGAGGAAGCTGAGACGTAGAATATAAACATACCTAATATATATATATGTGCGTACATCTTTCATGTGTATATATTACGCAATACCAGTGATATTGGGCCTTATGTATTGAACAAGAAGGTGTCATGGCGAGGGAAAAACAGTTGGAAGAACAAGTTCTTTTTCACCTACAATGACATCTTCGTGTTCAATACAGGAGGTCCAAATGCACTGGAATGACATTCTATCTTCATCAATACAGAATTATTAAGCGAACAAATGTGTTACTGTATTTGCAATTTTCTTGAATTATAGTCTGGTAGATGACCAGGAGCAAATTCACGAGGTAAAGGATCGTCCAGGGTCTGGGTCCAGGCTGAGCATGCGTCGAGGTGACAAGACGTGTTTGTGTCTCCATCTGATTGAATCAACACGATTTTAATGTAAACTGTCAAAATGCCTACCTCACCTACCGAAATCAGCGAGAAGAGTACAGGTGACACGTCAACAATGGCCACGTCAACACCGGGTAGCACAGCCAACATCGTGGGAGAATCTCTCCAGACTATCTACACGCCCAACCAGCAGACTGTTTTCACTACCCCACAAGGACAATATATAAGTCAGGTACCGTTTCACTGCAACCCTCTCGCACAACCTCTACCCCCCAGCCCTTGCCTTGACTCAGCCATCTTGGCCAGGTTAGAGTCCATGGATCACAAACTTTCTAAGTTGGACTCAATAGTGAAAGATGTGAATGACATTAAGACAAACATTGCTAACTTGGAACTAAAAGTGAAAGATATTGACGATGTTAAAGAAAGGGTCAATGCTTTGGAAGAAAGCGCAGGGTTTCTCAGTGACAGTTATGATGATCTAAAACTGAACAAAGTGGAAATGGAAAAACAAATCGCTGATATTAGGGCCCAGTCAGCTAGCAGCCCAAATAACAATCTAAGCCTCCGTGAAGCCCACGTCGCCGATCTATGAGAGATAATCACATATTCACCAACATCCGTGAGTACGTAGCTACAACAACTCAAACCTTTCGAAGACTGTGAACAAGTACTGAGAAACTTTATCAAAGATGAATTAAAGCATGAGGATGTTGACAAAAATAAATTTAAACGTGTTCACAGAATAGGACCTAAACGCAGTCCACGATATCATGGGGAGTCTATCAGACCTCGACCCATCATTGTGCAATTTCTTGAGTCAGTCAGTACTACATGGCCTGCATCCCCCTCTGTATATTATCCACCAGAACAATATGACACTCACTCATGTGAACTCCAAACCTCCAAAAGTGACTCACAAATACCCCAGTTATCATTAAAGACAGAAGTACAAAATACTGAGACCTCATGTGATCAATACCTAGTCAGTATTGCCACATATGCCAAAGCCAATACATCAATGACTCTCATTTGCAATGGCTCTCATGTGTACTCTGAACACAGTGATGTTAATATTGCAGACCAAAATAATGTGGTTTGTCTTGATGCTATTGACATTATTGACGATAAAATTGTTGAAGCCAATGAAATCATAAATAGTAATCCTGTTGATATTCGTGAAGACAAAATGAAACATATCAACAAAAGTGTAAATAATGATGTTTCTGAAATTGATGTTAAAATGAAACATATCAACAGAAATGTAAATAACGATATTTCTGAAACTAATGATAAAGTGAAACATAGCAACAGAAGTGTAAATAATGTTGCTTCTGTAATTGATGACAAATTGAAACATAGCGACAGAAGTGTAAATAATGATATTTCTGAAATTAATGATAAAATGAAACATACCAACAGAAGTGTAAACAGTGAAGTTTCTGAATTTAATGACAAAATGAAACATATCAACAGGAGTGTAAATAATAATGTTTCTGAAACTAATGACAAAATGAAACATATCAACAGAAATGTAAAAAACGATATTTCTGAAACTAACGATAAAGTGAAACATATCAACAGAAGTATAAATATTGTTGGTTCTGAAAATAAAGATAAAATGAAACATATCAACAAAAATGTAAATATTGTTGTTTCCGAAACTGATAACAAAATTAAATACTTCAACAGAAGTGTAGATAATGATGCTTCTAGAATCGAAGATGTTGATACAAATACTGTAGATGCTCATATTGACCTAGCTGATGAAGATGATAATATTGTAGATGTTGATAAACATGTTGTAGATAATGTCGATGTTGACATTTATGATACTAACGCTGATGATTATGGTGATGATGGTGGTGGTGATGGTGGTGATGATGATGATGATGAAGATGACTGCATTTTAAACTATTCCGCTCTTAAGTTTTTAAGTGTTAATGTATGTGGACTAAGATTAGAGTATTCGGGATTGGTTAACCTTATAGAAAGTAAACATATTTTTGGACTGCAAGAAACTAAAACAAATGAATTAGATGACATACATCTTGATGGGTATACACTATCGCTCAGGAATAGAGTAAAAACTAACAGAAAATAAGGAGGGATTGGAATAGCTGTTAAGAACGAGTACAAAGATTTTATTACATTAGTAGAGAAGGATAATGATTATGTAATGTGGATAAAACTGTCAAAAACTTTATTTGATATTGAGCAAGATCACTATTTAGGAATAGTGTATATCCCCCCGGACGGATCCAGATATGTTACAAATGACACTTTCCTCGACCTAGAACATTCAATTATGCATAAGCTTACGAAAAGTGAATATGTTACTCTAATGGGTGACTATATGGTTGAAATATTGCCGATGTGACGTTAAATATTAACTCACTCACTCTAATGGGTGACTTCAACTCCAGAACAAATACAATATTCTGTATACGATGACTTTTTTACTGAAGAGTTTGATTTAGATGAAACTGGAGATATATGCCCTGAGAAATATTTACATGATTTAAACCTTCCTCTAGAAAGATCATCTCAAGATGTCGGTAAAGTAAACAATTTTGGTTATGCACTTATAGATATTTGTAAGAATTTGAATTTATTCATTGTAAATGGAAGGGTGGAAAATGATAAATATATTGGGAAGTTAACTTGTAATGACAAAAGTTTAATCGATTATGTTCTTACTTCCCCAAAAAGTTTAAAACGTTTTACCGATTTTGATGTTTTAGACTTTTCTCCCCTCACGTCAGATGTTCACTGCCCATTATCGTTTACAGTGAAAAGCAAGTCTATTCCCGATGTAGTAAAGGAACCTAAACTTATTCATCATGTAGATAATAGTAAAACGGCTAAACCTAAACGTTATAATCTCGATAAAAAAGCAACTTTTCGCCAAAATGTTGACTTGAATAAAGTAAATAAACTTACAAATCTTACAGCGGTATCTAACCATGAAGATTTATCGATTATCAACACGCTCTCCGATCGCTTGGCGCACGTGCTTGTTAATGCTGCACGTGAAACATTTGGGACACGACAACATATGAAATACACACCCCGCTATCGTAAGAACAAGCCGTGGTTCAATACAGAATGTAGAAAATTCAGAAAAAGATTCCATAAAGCAAAACGAAAAGTTAAGGAAAATAAATCACAGTCTAATCTTCAAAACCTACGCACCGAATCGAGAGCTTACAAGAAATGCCTACATGAACATATTAGAAAACATAGGATATATCTTGAAAATATGTTTAGAGAAAAAATGAAAAAGTCACCGAAAGAATACTGGGAATTTCTGGAAAGATAGAAACTCGAAAGATAACATCGCGATGCCTGATACCAAAACTTTTTTTTGAATACTATACAGATCTAAATGCAGAAAATTACAGCGAACATGAATTGAATTTCAAAGAAAGTAACCATCCCGATTTGCAATATGACTGTAGTATTCTTAATAAAGACATTAGCATTGAAGAAATTATGTCTACCGCCAAAACACTCAAACGAAATAAAGCAGCGGGCTTGGACAATATTGAAAATGATTACATAATCGATACTATTGGCATCTTTGCCCCCTTCTAAGTTTAATTTTTCAACCTCGTTTTCACAACAGGTAAAATTCCCGATTCTTGTCTGATTGGAGTTATAAAACCGATATACAAAAACAAGGGTGACCAACTTGACCCAAGTTCATACTGACCTACAACTGTTTTAATTCTTTACCTCTATACTAAACTCGCGTTTAACATCTTTCCTTGAACAAAACAATACCATTACTCCCGCTCAAGCCGGTTTTAGAAAACATTTTACAACATCCGATAACATATTTATTTTTCGGACAATTAATAGTATACTGACATCACAAAGGCAAATGCTCTACTGTGCCTTCATCGACTTCACAAAAGCATTTGATACTGTCTGGCGAATCGGTCTATGGACGAAGATGCAAAAGTCCGGTATACATGGATGATTTCTTGAGCTCGTAAAAAGTATGTATCGTAACATTAAGTCAACAGTAAGTACACAAAACAGTACATCCGATTATTTCCCATGTCAAAAAGGGGTACGGCAAGGAGAGAACTTATCGTCACTTTTATTTTCAATTTTTCTTAATGTTCTAGAGAATAATCTGTATGAAAATGGTTGCGAAGGAGTTAACTTGGAATTATCTAATGAAAATGAAATACAAATCTGGCTGCAAATTTTATTGTTACTTTACGCTGATGACACTGTTTTATTTGCCCTTACTCCTAAAGCCCTACACAAGTCTCTTGATTCCTTCTATGAATATTGCACTAATTGGCAACTCAATGTAAATGTATCAAAAACAAAAATTTTAGTAATTAGGCTAAATCCAAAATGATATTTAAATTTGGGGAGAAAAATCTTAGTTTAGTGGACAGTTATGTATATCTTGGTATAAAACTACACAGAAACAAAAGAATGGTAACTAGGATAAAAACTATAACCGAAAACGCTACAAAGGCTATGTATAGCCTGCTGAAAAAAAGCAAGAAATTTGAATTTACCCTTAGATTGTTTATTATCGGCATTTGATGTGATGATAACACCTATTTTAACCTATGGATCAGAATTGTGGGGATTTGAAAACTTGACCTAATAGAGAATATACATCTAAAATTTCTGAAACTTGCATCTGGACTAAGGAAATCTACGCCGAATTTTATGGTTTATGGCGAACTTGGCAGAACTCAAATATCTATAAAAATATGCCAACGTATGTTATCCTTTTGGCACAAACTAACATATACTGATACACTTAAACTATCCCATGTGGTATATAATTACAGTGTAAATAAATACAATATAAAAATTAAGTCGGATTCTTGGATTCACTTTATCAAGGGTTTACTAGATAGAATTGGATTATCATATGTATTTGTAAATCCCTCGGTATATACTACGTCTTCTCTAGTTTTGAATGCTGGACAAGTTTTAACAGACCAGTTTATTCAAAAGTGGAGGGAAAGTATCAAATCTAGCCCAAAAGGAACGTATTATCAACATTATAAACAATTACTTGCTTTTGAAAAATACCTACTTTTACCGAAATATGTTTCTGTGCCGATTTTAAAATTTAGAACTTTAAATGTAAACCGCCAATTGAGACTGGAAGATGGCAAAGCATACCGAGGGATGAAAGATATTGTACACTTTGTAATTTAAGTGTAATCGGTGATGAATTACACTATATTATTAAATGTCCAGCACTTAATTCATATCGTGAACAACATATACCCACCACAAAATATCTTAACAATACATCTAAATTAGTCTTTGTTCTTTCGCCGACTACTACTAGATATAAAAAATGTTTGTCAAATTTTATCATACAGTTGCAAAAAAAAGCTAACCAATCTTTAATAAGCGTTTGTGTTTATCCACCTATGAATATATGCACGTATTTATATATAGGGAACTGTACATATGTATAAGGAATTATTTATTGTATTCAGTTGTCTATCTAAGACGCATGCATATGAATTGTACATAAATTGTTGTTAAAATATGCTCTTGTACCACCGAAGGTGGTTTTTTTGAGTAATAAACTTGTCGAATTGTCGACAGCCTCGTGTGACGAGAGGGTGTCTTGTAGCGTTGCTACCTGCTGCGCATGGTTAGGCGACGCTCCTTTGTATCAGGCTTGGACATCTTAGGATGCAGGTCTCAGATGAATGGATGTTATCTTGAATTGTCTCACAGCAAGACAAAGAAATTAAATAGATCGTGACATTGTACGTATGATTGTTTGTTTTATATAAATGAAATATCTTCTAGAGATTCCCACACACAAGAGTGGCATTTGCATCCCTGAAAAATACCATTATGCTTTGCTCAAAACATGTGGCAAAGATACCCGTGCAGCAGAAGGATTTGAGTGTGACTCTTTTCGGGAGTATGAAATAAATTTCCGTGCATGGAAACTCGCAAAAGTAGGGTTTGTCAAAATTAACAAATAATCGTACTTTTGTTAGGGCTCCTTGCCATTAGGCAGGAGACCTATTGTAATATTAGGGCTCCTTGCCATTAGGCAGGAGACCTATTGTAATCGTTCGTGTTTTTATTATTATTATTATTATTATTATTATTATTTATTCTTCCGCCGTATTTTGTACCAGAGCTACAGAGAGCACCGCTGGACAGAATGCCTTGAAAAAAATCACCCAGATGCCCACCGAGGTGTACATATCGCGCTTTAAAATCTGTAGGCTGTAGGCCCAATAGCAAAGGGCAGATAATTCAAAATTAATTCAAAAATTTCAAACGCAAATGCAAATATCTCCAAAACTAATGCTCCAACGTTTGCCAAAGTTCTGGAGCAGATGCGCAATCAAAATGCCTACAATTTCGCCTGGACGGCTCAAGTCGCTAAAATGCACCGTTTGGACGCTATTTGGGATTGAAGTTTTTGGTGATGTTTTTCAGCAAAATCCTGACTGCATACCTCCCAAAATGTGCTGCACTAAAACTACAAGGGCTACGGCTTTCAAACGATGCATACTTTGTGTCTATGCATGTTTCTACACAGTAGCATCGTCAAATAAGCCTATGTTTATATGATGCCCGCCATATTGGACGCTACTTTTGGGCAAAAGTTGTCTTCAAAAACTTTCACGGGCTACTTGGCTGTTCTGTGCCAAACGAAACTTACCACACACAACACTTTAAACGATTGTTCTGAAGTTGCCTTTGGTTGTTAAACATTTTCTGTTCTTGGTCCTATGTCAAAAGTCACGTGATGCGGCGGCCATATTGGATTGAAGATGTTTATCAGAAATTTGCAGATTTTGTGGGGTAGGCATTTTTCGCAATCCATAACTCTGAATGTATGAACTGCAGAACGCTGTAAATGTGCAGATATACAACATATACCTCAAATATTAATGCCCATAAGCTATGTTGCGATATCTTGATTAGTTACGGATATCTAGATGTTTGCTTCTGTTGTTTATTTTGTACTAAAATGTATTTTCAAAAAATCGCAGCGACATTACTATTTCAACTAGGCAGCTAGCATCTGGCAGTACGTAGTAACTGAGTGTGTCGAACATTTTTTGTTCTTGGGTTCATGTCAAAATGTGCATTGCTTGGCGGCCATATTGGATTTCGTCAGATTCTGATGATACTACATTATAAACAGCATAGCTGCTCGAGTTCTGCACAGAAGGCAGTAAAACCTGGCAGTATGCATCAACATAAGATGCTTAACATTTCGTGTTCTTACATGCATGTACAAAATTGGATCGTTTGTCGGCCATAAGGCATTGAAAATTGCACAAATGCATTATGTGTCCTACAATCAAAATGCCTACCATTTCGCCTGGACGGCTCAAGTTGCTAAAATGCACCGTTTGGACACTTGAGACGGTGCGTCCGATAGCTGAAGTGACGATTCCAGAACACCAATTGTTTTGAACGTAGACGCAAGGACAACGGAGCTACGGCCTGTCAAAGAGCGAACTATTTCTTCTCCCGAACTTCTTAAAAGGTACATGACCCCGCGCCGACCAGGGGGTCAAGTGTTCCTGTCCTCGGAGCTCATGTTTTCCACCTTTAAAACACCCGTAACTCGGACACCAACCATCCGATTTCCACCAAAATTGGGATACGCATTTATGCCGCCGGTGTGAGTCGTGTGTACCAGTTGCAGCGACATAGCTTCAAAGACAACGGAGGGACAAATAATAGTCTATTTTCCTCACTACAGTTGCTAATCTGGATTGCTTTTCTACTGAGGGCTATGAAAATTGGCAGTGTATATGTGTATGGTTTGCCGATCATTTCTTATTCTAAGGTACATGGTAAAAATATCACCGTTTCGTGGTTAGAGGCAGCCCTGGAAATCCTACAAATCCACTCACTCGCTCGCCGACTTTGTGATGTCTGGAATGTGTCATAACTTTCTCGGAGATTTACGACACGGCAGATTGCCCGTGCAAGGCATGCGACAGTCTGAAGGAAAGCGCGGGGACGATATCTGCTATAAAGAGACTACCACTGCAAAGCGTGGTCCACGTGCGGATATGGGAGACGATGTCAATTTCAATTGACAATGACGAGAGCTAGCGCTACACAACATTAAAATACACTGCAGTAGAGGTGCTTTTAGCTGGAAATTGTATCTACACTCACCCGAAAATAAACGTGCAATTACCCATACCATACAACACAATCCTTTGTTTCTAACCCTGAAAACATAAGAATTCAAAGTTTACCACTGAAGTATTTTTCATTACTGACAATGATATGATCCATATCAGCTATAACCTTTACTGCTTTCGACATCAGGTACCAAATGTTTAGAAATTATACAAGCCAAGGAGCCCTCAAGGTTGCCCGCAACTTTAATTTTAGTTATTATTATTTCAGTCTGATCATGTTGATGAGACAAACTGGTGATTAACATCATGAGCTTCGAACAGCAAAACGTGGAAGCAAAGGCATCCATTCCAGCGAGTCACCGAATATGATATGGTCGCCTCCAACGTCATGTTTTAACTTTTGTTGGAAACCATCACGTGCCCAATCCTTTAATTACGTCACGATTATATATTTGGGTTTGTTACTGACATACACAGAGACTCCTAGAACTGCCCTCGGACACTATACTTACCTACAATTATCTTCTTGTCGCCGCTGCAGCTAAGTTCACGATATGTCCCGTCACATTTAAAGTTGACTTTAATGTCCCCGTCATGCGCAGATGTGACTCCCAGGTCTTGCTGACGACAGTACTGTTAATGTCGACAACGTGGTGTCTGGGTACCAGCTCCTGCTGGACACTTCCGGTGATGAGATCGAACGCAGCCTCCTCGGTGCAGTAGTAGTTGGTGATGTTGACAGTGAGAGTCAGGTTTGTACCAGGAATCAGGGATCCATTCCTGGAGCTGCTAATGTCACACTCCGGAGGACCTGTGTATAAATAATACCGAATATGGATTCCACAACGTTAACAAGGCGTTATTTTAAGTGGGTTATTTTATGAAAAAGGTTGGGGTTTTCTCATACTCCATCCACTATTCAAACTCCGGAAACATTTTTTTTTTAAATTTTAATAATAAGTTTGACAAATCTACATTTATAATGTATAATGGGTAGCAGACTTTGAACCCAAGACAATTAAAAATATATCATGGAAGCATTTATAAAAGTATCACAAAAATCATGATGGACCAATGTATGATGTTTTTTACCTAGGGTTTCTACCAGGGTTACTGCATTTGTGTTAATATATGAACGTATATGTATGCGCTTTTATGAATGACTTTTTCGCTTTTCGTTGGATTGTGTCAAAACACATTCATGAAGTTATTTTGACAATTTATTGTGACGTAAACGCTACCACAAACCAGAACACACACCAAAGACTTCGACATCAACAAAGGTTTTTCGACAGATTTTAAAATAATATCCATACATGCGTGCATGTTTGCATTGTTGACGTATCTCTCAGAATATACTTAAACAATTTACAAATTTTATATGTCTATTTACTTTTGAGAAGTTTCGTCACTCCACGACAGGAAAGATTAAATGTTGTGTTGTCACACGTAAAGTCCAGTTGAACATTTCCAAGTCCTCTTAGGGTAACGTTGAAGGTGGTGTTGAGGACGATGTCAGTGGCATTAGTAACTGTTTTGTTCTTCAGCAACACCTCGGGTACGTCACGGCCTGTAGTTAGTTCAAACCCTGCCTGTTTTGAGCAGTAGTATCCCCGTATGCCTGCGACCAGTGTCAGCTCTGAATTGGGTTCAAGGGAATCGTATGCCAGAGAGCTGGTGATGGTGCAGTTTGGCAGACCTGTTGACAGAGGAAATAAATTTGACAGTTATGTCAACAAAATTAGTTCTCTTTTAGCTTCCGAAAATTATTAGTCATTATTCTTCTGTAATCAACATGAAGTTAAGACAAGAGAAAAACATTAGGTAGGTAATGGTAAGACGTCAAACAGGTATATGTTATGTGTCAATTATGTTACAGTCACGACATTCACGAGAGGTTCATTTGTTTTGAAAGATATAGGAGAGTGCTCGGTTTTAATCAGAATACTCCGTTTTCAACAGTGACACAAAAGAAAATGCAACCTGTTAGCACAACATCCTCTGTATTATTGATATGAGCGACGTTTCGGTGTAGTTACATACACCCTCATCAAGCAAGTAGCGTCTAGCTATAGAACGCTCCTCACTAGCTACACCGAAACGCTCATGTTAATTATAAAAAGCTGTATATCCATAGAACTCATCACACCAACTTATAAATGCCACTCAAAGAAGTTAACAGTTCTACATAATAATTCGTCTGATATTTAATAATATCAGAAAAGTTTAAAAGGAAATTTTAGAAAAAACTGACGCTAAACATATTCAACACAAAACTGAAAATTTCAACTGCCTATTTCACTTTCTCATGTTAAGCATTCGTGTTCAGTAACAATTGTTTTGGGTTTGTGGAAGTCGCCTCAGAGACTGATAGTGACGGTTCGACTCTCGGACTTGACTTAACCCGAGCAAATTGTGATCCCAAATTTAACCAGTAACATCTAGTCACTTTTTAAAGGCATGTGTATTCATTATGTGAGTAACTGCCTAAGCCAGCGTCCTTTGTGTGATCCTATTTATGTGAAGGTAAGAGACCATACGTCAGTTTTGTTACGGTATTCCAATGTGCCAACAGTACAAAGTGGTATATTTTTAAAACACATTTGCATGTAAGAAAGACTGTTATATTTGAACATGACGCAGGACGCCATGTGTATTCATTATGTGAGTAACTGCCTAAGCCAGCGTCCTTTGTGTGATCCTATTTATGTGAAGGTAAGAGACCATACGTCAGTTTTGTTACGGTATTCCAATGTGCCAACAGTACAAAGTGGTATATTTTTAAAACACATTTGCATGTAAGAAAGACTGTTATATTTGAACATGACGCAGGACGCCAAAACAAAACATCAACAAAGGATAGAAAGATAATTGAACTGTTTTGAAAGAATCAAGATCAACTTGATACATAACGCCATGAAAACAACACAAAATAAAATACTAAGTCATAGAATATTGAGATATCGTTTCTCTTGATATTGTCGAATTCACACCTTGTAAATGCAATATGTATTCATGTATACAAACCTGCGACCGTTAAATGGCATGCAGGCACTCCGACAGAACTTGTGTCGGAAATGACCCATGTGCCATTATCTCTGATCTGAACGCTCCCTATCGTAAGGGTGGTTATATTTTCGGCATTCTTCTTGCTTGCAGAGTACGTAGTCGTGCCGCTGCATTGTGGACTACAAGTGACAACATTCTGGTTGTCGTGGGGGCGTACCCAAGCGAAATGATCGTAAACAATCTTTGCAGAGACGGCGTAGGATCCCGAAAGATGAGCTATTTCCGGGCATGGAGATTCTGTCGATACTGTAACAGAGGTCACCAAGCATCAGTAATCAGTATCATTCTTCTGATTTAATAGACATTCGTACGAGTGATTGAGTTTATTTTTATAGCAATGCATGTTCCTGTTTTCTAATGTCGACGAGCAGCTGTGAACAGCATCATTTAAAAACGCGATTCTTGTAAAGCGTAAAGCGTAAAGCCATACTCACTAACTCATTACTAAGATACCACATACTGCGCCTCTCACACTCGTGAAACGTATATTTGTTTAATGTTTAGACTAGAGGAGCAAGTGTATTCAAGGCGCAAGTAGCCATTTTGTTGCTGCTGTTACCGTGTCTACTAGTGCTGTAAACGATGCATCGAACTATCGATAGATTACAATTGTTGGAGCAATTATTCGATGGCAGAAAAACGAAAAACTATCGATGCATCGATAGTATGTGTGACTATCGATAGTTTAGTAATTGACTTCCGCTGATAGGTGCGCAGCCCCAAATACAGGAAGTACCAGATTCGTTCACTTTGATTAGATCTTATCCACCCCTGTTACCTCTTAAACAAACATATTGTCAATAACACAAGTTTAAATTTATGTTAAAACTGTTTACTTTATCTGGGTTTAAAGTTTCTTGTCGGTTATTACAAGAGACTGAAACTACTTCAACTTTTTTTCTGTTTCATATAAACTATGACTTCAAACTTCAAGTAGAAAAGAACTAATGCAATAGTATTGCAATAGTATGTTGCAATAGACTATCGCTATCGCAGTAGTTGTTTCCCCCTCAATAGTCCCCCCAGTGTCTACTACTGTTGCTACTACAACTACTGGTGATCGAGTTGTCAAACCTTACCCATCACAAATTGTGCTGACCACAGCATAATGCTGTCAATCAATACCATCCACAAAGACGCCATTTTCAAGATGATCTGGAACAAAATACAGGCATTGGTAGAAAGCGAGGGAGTGACATGGAATATACGGGAACATTGGCTGTGTTGTATGTACATAGAGACTAAAGGCAACTGTACTTCAGCCATGTAGCGACACTGTTTCAGCCATACAGCGCGATGTTACAGCAATACAGCAACACTGTTTCAGCCAAAATGTATTTGTGCTTCAGTCATACAGCGACAGTGTCTGAGCCATATACAGAAAGCAACCTTGCAACACTGTTTCAGCTATATTGAAATGATGTCCCTGTCCGATAGAGGCACTGTGACATGTTTTTTATCTAATGATATTGTCATGATATTTGGACTCGACAAATGTAATACTCTTCATTTGAAAGATAATTAATGATGGATCAGTCAACACACGCACGCACGCACACACGCGCACACACCCACACATACATGCATGTATGTATGCATACATACATACATACTACATACATACATACATACATACATACATACATACATACATACATACATACATACATACATACATACATACATACATACATACATACATACATACATACATACATACATACATACATACATACATACATACGTACATAGCCGTGAAGATCCGGGTTAGAATTGATCTTCAGTAGCCCATGCTTGTCGTATATTGCGCATATTGTCTGGTCCCTACTCGATTATTTACAGACCGCCGCCACACAGCTGGAATATCGCTGAGTGCGGCGTTAAACAACAAACCATCCCTGCGTGTGTATCATCACATTATACACTGTGATTACAATATCTAATGTTCAGACTTTTTACATGCCTAATGCATAGGAAAGTCTGACTTGGCTATGGTACACAGCTAATGGGCCATAATGCGACACAAATGATCATTGGAAGATATTTTAATTCTATCACACTTCATAAGTAAGAAACTGTTACATTTCATTCTAGTTGTAAACTGCATTCTCTCCCACAAGGCTGCTGAGACAGCGGCTATATCTTTGAGACGCTGAAAAAGTGAAGCCGACATAAAATGTTTGTAGTCTTGATCTGATAAAACGTCAGTTTCAGTCAAGTAGTGACACTGTCTCAGTCATCTAGCTACATTGTCTCAACCTAAAGGCGACCCGTGAAGATCCGGGGTAGAATAGGTCTTCAGGACCCATGTGCTTGCCATAAAAGGCGACTATGCTTGTCGTAAGAGGCGACTAACGGGATCGGGTGGTCAGTTTCGCTGACTTGGTTGACACATGTCATCGGTTCCCAATTGCGCTCATCGATGCTCATGCTGTTGATCACTGGATTGTCTGTTCCAGACTCGATTATTTACAGACCGCCGCCATATTGCTGGGATATTGCTGAGTGCGACGTAAAACTAAACTCACTCACTCAACCTAAAGGCAACTGTGTTTTAAAACAAAGAGCAACAAGCCTCGCGACACTGTTTCACCATAACACGATCGTCGTTTAGTCAGATAGCGAACCTTTGTGATCGGCAAGGTGTAAATGGGCCCTGTTGCCAGAACACCTATTACAAGTTTAATTATCTATCTATGTATCTACAGTCACTCGGCCAAACAGCAAGAGGATTTCCATAAATATAGCGAAATTATTACGGAAGTACAGAGACGGTGTTTCACATATACATAGACACTGTTTCCCCTATACAAAGGCACTGTTTCACCAATACATAGACGCTGTTTCACCTATACATAGAGGGTGTTTCATCCATACAAAGACAGTGTAACCTATACAAAGACACTGTTTCACCTATACATAGACACTGTTTCACCTATACATAGACACTGTTTCACCTATACATAGACACTGTTTCACCTATACATAGAGGGTGTTTCACCTCTACATAGACACTGTTTCACCTATACATAGACACTGTTTCAGCTATACATAGAGGGTGTTTCACCTATAAATAGAGGGTGTTTCACCTCTACATAGACACTGTTTCACCTTTACATAGAGGGTGTTTCACCTATACATAGAGGGTGTTTCACCTATACATAGAGGGTGTTTCACCTATACAAAGACACTGTGTCACCTATACATAGACACTGTTTCACCTATACATAGACACTGTTTCACCAATACATAGACACTGTTTCACCTATACATAGACACTGTTTCACCTATACATAGACACTGTTTCACTATACATAGACTCTGTTTCACCTCTACATAGACTCTGTTTCACCTATACATAGACGCTGTTTCACCTATACATAGACTCTGTTTCACCTATACATAGACGTTGTTTCACCTATACAAAGACACTGTTTCACCTCTACATAGACACTGTTTCACCTATACATAGTCACTGTTTCACCTATACATAGACACTGTTTCACCTATACAAAGACACTATACATAGACACTGTTTCACCTATACAAAGACACTGTTTCACCTATACATAGGCACTGTTTCACCTCTACAAAGACACTGTTTCACCTATACATAGACACTGTTTCACCTATACATAGACTCTGTTTCACCTATACAAAGACAATGTTTCACCTATACATAGACGCTGTTTCACTCTACAAAGACTGTTTCACCTATACATAGACACTGTTTCACCTCTACATAGGCACTGTTTCACCTATACAAAGACACTGTTTCACCTATACATAGACACTGTTCCACTCCACATAGACTCTGTTTCACCTATACATAGACACTGTTTCACCTATACATAGGCACTTTTTCACATCGACATAGACACTGTTAACATACACGGCGTTTCACCTGTACAAAACACTGTTTCACCTCTACATAGACACTGTTTCACCTATACATAGACACTGTTTCACCTATACAAAGACAGTTTCACCTATACATAGACGGTGTTTCACCTCTACATAGACACTGTTTCACCTATACATAGACACTGTTTCACCTATCCAAAGACACCGTTTCACCTATACATAGACACTGTTTCACCTATACATAGACACTGTTTCAGCCATATAGCGTGACGTATGTGATTTTGTAACTGAATACTGAATATAGTAGCCGATGATGCAGGAAGAGATTTTACTTTTAAACTCACTACAAATGTTTGCAGTTAATCAAACAGGAAGCAGACGAAGTATTGATTGAGACATTAAGGTAAACATTGGTTGGTAATATCATTACCGAATGAGTCAACTAAATCGATTGTACAATATGAAAGTTTACAAAAGTAATCTAAAACTTCCTCATCGTGATATGACAGTGAATGTATTCCCGTTGGTGTAAGTATTCAGGTGTGAAATCAACATGTCGAAGAGATTGGAGCATCAGAATGCAATTGGTACCATATACTTTAAGATCTTTCTAGAATATAGTTGGCAGCGGTACTAACCCTTACCCATCCAATGGAACTGCATCTCTCATCTACCTACAACGGTATTAGTAGATGCGACGGATCGGAAGAGTCATTCCCTAGCAGGCTAGACAAAGTTATAGATAGTGCACGGTTGGTACAATAGTTCATTAACTGAGTTTAACACTTTAACATGTTTGAGCATTATGTCAATCGATTGAGGGGTAAAACTTCGCTGAAGTTGGTCGTTTGCTGCAATGTAAGCAGTCGTACGTTGCATATAAATAGAAGGGACAAAACCTTTTCACCATTCATAAGAAACTCTGATAAAAGCAGAATCGATTGACAAATGTGCCTTTATCATGAGCATATATTTGTTTCAGCAGTATTACAGCTGTACGATGTTGTTAGTAAACAAATCAAGTCTGGACCAGACAATCCAGTGATTGTCACCATGGGTTACGATGACAGAGCATGTGTTTATGAATCACTATGAAATAGTGATGATACCTGGTGTTCGCGAAAGGTGAGCGTATCCTGCCCCATCCGTCATAAACACATGCAAAGTCTAGTCAGTTGTTCACCTGAAATAATTCGGTAACGTGTAGTACAAGTCAGAATAGGGAATTGCATCGGACATTATTTTTGTCGCTGATGAATAAAATTTGGAAATTTTCTCCACATGTCTACAATAGAAATTCTTCAAAGCTTTACTGAGGCCTTCAATGCTGTAACCTTGATCAAACAACTTCTGAGCAAAACCGAGACACCAGAAATGGGCATAGAAGTAGGGTATCGTCTTTGGGGTGACGACTGAACCCTTTGACCACGACTGACTGACTGGTTAAGTTTGGTTTTTACGCCGCAATATTCCAGCAACATCACGGCGGGGGACACCAGAGATGGGCTTCACACATTGTGCCCATGTGGGGATTCGAACCCGGGTCTTCGGCGTGACTGAGCCAACGCTTTAACCATAAGGCTACCCCACCGCCCCTTTGACCACGAGGCTACCCACTGATCCCATAGTTTACGGACACGTAAGAGACAATGCATGTACCTTGTGTTGAGTAACATGTAAACAAGAAAGGTATGACGCTCTTTGCAATCCTAAGAAATAGAGCACGCTCGACTGTACCTCAAACGTTGTAGAAATGTAAACACCAAAGGCTGGTGTTGAAATATTGCTCGACATGAAAGTTGACAATTGGGAAGTTGAAATCATCCCTTTTGTCATACAGCTTTGTGGAGAGTTTTGTGTCACTCTGACTCTTTCTGCATAAATCTAAATATGAAACCGTTGCGGTGGTTTCACTTGTCTTCTTAATGTCAAGTTCAGGTGGGTAAATTACTAATGTTATGAAAGCAGATAAAACGTACGTTACTCATCACTTTTAGGTGTGTACATACAGGGGTCTGTTTATGAAAGATTCATACATAATAATGTTGCACGTGTTGAGCCCTACCTGTAGGAGTGGATAAGGAAATAGAGCGATCTTATGACATGTTGCACTCCAAGTCAAAAGCTGAGTGTCTCTGTCCACACGTTATGAGTGAGTGAGTGAGGTTAGTTTTACTCCGCACTCAGCAATATTACAGCTATATGGCGGCGGTCGGTAACTAATGGAGCCTGGACCACACAATCCGGTGATCAATAACATGAGCATTTATCTGCGCAATTGGAAACCGATGACATGTGCCAACCAAGCCAGCGAGCCTGACCACCCGATCCCGTTAGTCGCCTCTTACGATAAGCATGGGTTACTGAGGTCAATTCTAAGCTATACCTTCACGGGTCACACGTTATGTGATCAAGCTTGCTCTGAAATAGTTCAGGTGTGGCCTTAACTCTCATCCAATACGGCTGCCACATGTCAAACATCTTTAGCCTAAACATTTTGTGTGTGTGTGTGTGTGTGTCTGTGTGTCTGTGTGTCTGTCTGTCTGTCTGTCTGTCTGTAAGTGTAAGTGTATATTATAAGTTGTTCAGTGGTCACAAGGGGAACATAAACAAACATCGAGGGTACATCAACTCATGGGCCCCGAGGGAGCAGTGAACGACGTATTTACCTTATCGAACACCTTAATGTTAATATTGAATTGTTTGAAGCACGGGTACAAATCTTTTTGTAGCCATCGCTAGATCTTGTTGACAAGAAAAACAGATTTAGAGTTATCTTCCTTCCATCAATTTCCATTCGCGAAACATCGGTAATTTCCGTACATCATACGTGATTCAATGTTATTCGAGATAAAGAATTACTACCACAAACTACCAAATGAGTTGCCATTGACAGCGGGGTACATTGAAAATAATAGAAGGGCGCTCAGCCAATCAGAAAGCGACATTTATGTGCGAGGTAAGATAAATACATATATCCGCCACGATCTACGACTTTGTCTTGTTGGCTTTTGGGGTTGTTTTTTTTTGTTGGTGGTGTTGTTGTTATGGGGAATGAGTTCTTTATTTTATTTTCAATATTTTGCCCTTGTTTCTAACGTGGCACTGGTGATATGCTCATTATGCTGTTTCTACCTTTCTTTCAACTGATGTCAACAATTGATGTTTTCACTTAGTTTCACTGTCGATATTTAAGCAAATCGTGCGAAAACTAGTCACCAACCACTAACGGTCTAACCATCATATAAAAACAGCATCAGACCCAAGTTGTCCAATTACAGAACGTGTTGCAGAACTGGGACCTTGCTGCTCATGCCATAAACTCCAATTTATGGCAGAAAACGAAAGCCAGTGTCATCTGAAGTTTGCTGAGAAAACAATGAGTGACATGCTGGACATTTAGTCAAGAATAGACACCCTTTGGGGCAGCAGATATGTTACCCGCCTTGCTGATGTGTTACTACGTGCATATGAACAAAAGAAATCTGTTCGTACTGGTAAAACAAAAGACGGAAAAATGTTCAACTTAAGCTTCTCGAATTCAGGGATTTTATATCGTTCAATAAAACTTACATTCCTTTCAATTGTTTTAAAAACCTGGGACACTATCCACAACACATTCGTAGCACTATGCCGCCCGTAAGTTACGGTAAAATAAAGAGTTACGATTGATTGTAACGTTATGAACGCTGGATCGGAGCTACGACAGTCGTAAGTCTATGTTGAAATATGGGGGTTACGATCAACTTAGCGCTACGATCGCTTTGAGGAACGGGGCCAAGAACTCGACATAATGAGAACCATATCACCGCTTCATGTCTGTTTCATATTCAGATGACTGTTTGACAAGAGGGATGACATGACATTTTCCCTTCCTTTCGGGCAATATTCTGTTAGAACTGGGTGCTGTTGTACAACACAAACTTAGCGCTAAGACCACCTAAAGTCCATGTTAAGGTATGGGAGCTACGGTCACCTTAGCGCTATGATCCCTTTGTACAACGGTACCCTGAGCCCCGTTTCCCAAAGCTCTCGTAAGCCTGAGATCTCGTAACTTTTCTCGTAGCATTCGTACTTCCTATGTTACAGTATAGGAGGTACGAATGCTACGAGAAAAGTAACGAGATCTTAGTCTTACGAGAGCTTTGTGAAACGGGCCCCTGGTCTTCTTGGTCTACCGTAGACAACGTTTTCAGGTATACTTGAACATGGTCTAACTACGGAAAAGAATAAATTGCGTTGTAAGACCCTTTCCCCAAAGATGTTTGGTCAACATGACAATAAGCACGGCAAAGATTTCGTTGTTACTCCACTGTTTTGTCATAATGTCCCTAGTGCATGTTTTAACCCACTGTAGATATTCACCGCACTGCTAAATCAAGCAACCAGTGAAGATCAGGGTTAGAATTGATCTTCAGTGAACCATGCTTGTCGTAAGAGGCGACTAACGGGATCGGGTGGTCAGGCTCGCTGACTTGGTTGACACATGTCATCGCATCCAAATTAGATCAGTGTCCATGGTGTTGATCACTGGATTGTCTGGTTCAGACTCGATTATTTACAGACCGCCTCCATATAGCCGGAATATTCCCGAGTGCGGCGTAAAACTAAACTCACTCACTGCTAAATCAAGGTCTGTTTGGCTGTAGTTATAGCCTCCACGTAAGCTAATAAAACAAACCGGAAGCATGAATACTTGGCCAGGAAGTAAAATTTATCAAACAATTCAATACCAATTCATGGCTGAAATAGTGCAATCAAGACGACACTGTATTTTGGTGTTATGAAAGGACAATCAATTCAAATTTAGGCGATCAATGAAGGGTGTTGTTTATAGATTGATCAATTTATTACAAACATTTTTAACACGACAATTTAAAAACTGTACAGTTTCGGACCTTCAACCAATGTATATTTAACGACAGAGTGTGAAAATATTGATTATCGCTGTATCAGCAATTTTGCATACAAGTATGTATTCAGCTCCAATATAACCTAGAGATAGTAACATACAACATTAGGAAACAGGGCTATTGAATGATATTTAAATGTTTGGACAGTTAGAAATTCCAAACAGCTTTGACAACATGATAACAATGGATGGGTGAGTGAGTGAGTGAGTTTAGTTTTACGCCGCACTCAGCACTATTTCAGCTATATGGCGTCGGTCTGTAAATAATCGAGTCTGGACCAGACCATCCAGTGATCAACAGCATCAGCATCGATCTGCGCAATTGGGAACCGATGACAAGTGTCAACCAAGCCAGCGAGCCTGGCCACACGATCCCGATGGATTGGTGAAAACGTCACACTGAAATGTAACGTGATTCTAAGTTCAGTATTGTTTTGTTTGTATATGTTTTTGATTTGATGGAATAGTTTCACAAAACCACTGTGTCAAAGATTTGTTTTTACTTATGTGCTCATTATTTAGCAATATTTCAACTACACTGTAAGTAATCCAGCTTGGACCAGACAATCCAGTGATTCACATAACGAGCATGATTCTGGGAAAATGAGACACGGTCAACCAATGTAGTCTTGTGCTACATTCATTTTCCGAGGATTTGGAGGAAATATACTGATCACGTTCAAACCAACGCTTGTGGTTACGGCCTTTATAGAAGGTAGTAATGCAGAAGAGTACGATTGCGCATATTGGGCTTTATCCGCTCTTACAGGCTCACAAAGATTGTGATACCTGTGATGGAAATGGTTCTCTGAGAATTGTGGGCTCATGTAAACATCAATGGCTGATTGTACTGATTAAATACCAAATCAAGGAGTTCGATTTACGTTTTTATCGAGAGTGGTTACATGGTAATTTCCAGGAAAGCGAACGCCTCATTCTGGAGCGTTATCTTATGAGCCGACCACTCGATAGTGGCCTCCGCTGTATAGATGATAGAGCACGGATTGTGAGTGGAGAGTGATATACTGATATACTGGATAAGGTGTAATTTAGTGAATGTATAGTGATATACTGGATAGAGCACGGAATTCTGAATAGTGCTTGATATACTCGATAGAGCGTAGAAGAGTGAATAGAGCACGGTATGGTAGATAGAGCATGGAGAATATCTACAGCTGATATTCTGGATAGAAGGTGAAATAGTGAATCGAGCATGGTAGAGGTATAGTGGATAGAGTGTGGGATAGTGAACACTAGGGCTGCGCAATATAACCGGTTTGCCGGTATTTACCGGTTCAGACATGAAATCGATACGTATTGCGATACCCGGATCGAAAACCGGTTTTTCGACATGCATTCGGAAAACTTCGTAACACTCGGAAACCTTCGGATATTTCCGTTTTTCACACCGGAAATCAAGTTAGTTCGGTTTGAAGTTGTGTTCTTAATTTTTGTTCAAGTGGTTCGCAATGTTTTGGATCTGAATGTTATATA
This sequence comes from Haliotis rubra, assembly GCF_003918875.1. Classification (NCBI taxonomy): domain Eukaryota; kingdom Metazoa; phylum Mollusca; class Gastropoda; order Lepetellida; family Haliotidae; genus Haliotis; species Haliotis rubra. The sequence continues at coordinate 231,499 of NW_025765018.1, read as the reverse complement.
TATATTTACTCATTATTGACCAGTGATCCCTGATATGTCCTGACCAGGTCAAGTTGCTGTCTAAAATCTCAGGGCTTTTTTGAGAGTGGAGAAACTAGTTCAAACTAGTAACCACTGTGTTGATGTTAATTTGTTCTTTCCCTTGTTTCCTTCATTTTAACATGATTAAAAGTTTTTATTAAAGCTTAATTAAGCATAGTGATTTTGTTGTGTTTTTGCTTTATAAATCAAGCATTAACTCGATTATAAGTAATTTTTTATTAAAAACATATTCGTGCAATATATCGCAATATGAAAATTCTCTGCAATACCCACCCCTAGTGAACACAGCGTCATATATAGAGCCTGATGTAATGGATAGAGTATGAAATAGTGAATAGAGCGTGATATACTTGGTGTTGTGTGGAATAGTGGACAGAGCCTGATATAGTGGATAGAGCGTGATATACTTGGTGTTGTGTGGAATAGTGGACAGAGCCTGATATAGTGGATAGAGCGTGATATACTGGGTGAAGCGTGGAATAGTGAATAGAGCCTGATATAGTGGATAGAGCGTGATATACTTGGTGTTGTGTGGAATAGTGGACAGAGCCTGATATAGTGGATAGAGCGTGATATACTGGGTGAAGCGTGGAATAGTGAATAGAGCCTGATATAGTGGATTATTTATAGACCTCAGTAGTATATACAATGGGGGTTCTGGACCACTTTCAACCAAAGCCTCTGCAAAGCCTTATTTCACAGATAAGGCTTTGGTCGGACCCTTAGCTCTTGCTGCTATTACCCCTACTATAAAAAAGTTTGGGACGATAGCGGGACCTCCTAGCCGCACCGGGGGTATGGCTGGAGTGTGTTGGTATCCTGGGATTACACCATCCAATACTGGGCTGCGTCTAACGTGCCGCTATGACACTATGCCATGTTTACCTCGATGAAACAGTTTAATGTGAATCGCCTATGATCTCTTTGGTGTTTGTAATAAAGGCTTGCCGGGCTTTTTTCACCCCTTGTTCTATGTACTTTTTTTTCTCGTCCTCGCTGATAGTAGACTTACGAGACTTGGATCGAATCTCTTGTTTCATTTTGTTATATTTTGTGAGTTCAGAGAGGATTGAACTAAACTCCTCCTCTGAGATCTTACTGTCAGTGAGTGCAGTGGAAATACGCTCACTTACTGTGTTCAGCTTTGCTTCAGCCAGAACTCTGATCTCATCGTGTTTCAATGCCTTACGATGCAGTCTGCGTGATGTCAACTTAAGCGCCAACCCTAACACCCCTACCACCCCAGCTGTTATTTCAATGCCTAGCACTACGGGGGCAGCCACGATGGTAGCTAACAACCCAACACCTGCCGCTCCCAGCCCCATGCTGGTTGCCATAAGGGCAGTGTCAGCCCCGTCCACGATATTGAAAGCTCTATGGTACTTCTTACACAGTGCTTTACGCGTGTCGCGGTCTTGTTCTAGTTGGCGTTTTACATCACATAACTGTCTCAAGCGGAACCCGTCTACGGTTTCCAGGGTCTTCGCTACTTCCTCTACGACTGGGTATAGCCCCATTCTGTGTGCCTATAATATACTTTATAACATATCTTTTAATTGTGTGCTATTTAATTCTTGCGCAGTGTACTTGAGGCTTATAAGTGATAGAAAAGAGTACAGGTAAATATACGAGAGTCTAATAGGCGGCCTTATTTCCACACGAACCCCCCGTGGGCTTACTAAGGTGCTTATAGAACCCGTTACGGGGTCCAGTTGTATGACGATACGACAACGTTGGTTATTGTGTATGGGGTCCCACTTTATTCCCACCCCAATTACAATGGATATACTTCTCGCTTTAGGATCTACTAGCTTGAGATATGCTTCTATGAAGAGTGTGGAACCTGGTTTCATAGTACTAAGAGCCAATTGGGAATCGGGTACATCAAAATCACACCCACTATGTACTGAATATAACATGTTACCCGTGTGATCCGTTAATAGCCGGACTTTCTTTTGGCCCCTATTCGGAATGAAACTCGCAAATAAGATACCGTTGTTCCTAATTTCAGAGACATAGCCATCTTTGTCTAGTGAGATATAAGGTGCGGTGAGGGTCATGTTGATTAACCATTTGGGTTCTTTATAGTCTGCTAGGGGCACCCTCCTATACACGTTGTCTTTGAAGTGTAGGATGTACAAGGTGTCTTCCTCACCAGGCTGATCGAATCCCTCCGTGTCCCCTAGGTCGTTAAGTGTAGCGTTGGGTCGATGACTGGTCAAGCCATCATCAAGAAAACCACCATCAAGATCAGCGGTAACAGGTGTTGAGCATCGACGACAGCGACGTGTTTCACTGCTACGGGGATCTCTGGATCTCGCTGATGGGATGTATTTCAACGCCCAGCTTTTAGATGTGTTCCCTGATCAAACCTCCAGACTCTGTACTCCTTGTTGGCATTTAAAGCCATGTAACGGTCATCCCACTCGTTGGTTGTGAAGAGATGATACGACTTGTATCCCCAATCTTTCACCAGCAGTTTGCTGGCTTCCACAAGGGGCATTTGGTGAACGATGGGGATACCCAACCCGTGGTTCGGCCCCGGCAAACGCCAATCCGTCTTCGGGTTTAGTTCGAATTCGTTGCAAATACGTTCGTAGGCCCGTCTATCGTACTTGTTGTTTAATGGGTTCCATGCCTCGTCCAGTGGGAGCGTGAGCTAGTGCGGAACGTAGGTCGAGCCATCATCAAGAAAACCACCATCAAGATCAGCGGTAACAGGTGTTGAGCATCGACGACAGCGACGTGTTTCACTGCTACGGGGATCTCTGGAAAAGCGAGGGAGAACGTGTCAATGACGTGTACCAGGGTATCAGCAAATCGACCCGGTTGCGCATTGGGTACGGCTTCACGCAAGACCAGCTAGACAAGCTATCGGACGGTGAAAAGGCCATCGCTCAAGCGTATGGGAACAGGTTCTGCGTTCCGCTCGACTTCGAGTTGCTCACGGGACACGCGCCGTTTTACCAGGCCGCGCTGGGTGATAGGCTTGAATACGAGCTAACGTTTAACGACTACAGCAAAGTAGTGCGTACTCCGAACGGTGATAAGGCCAGTTACGCCATAGACAACATCTCTCTGGAGTTTGACATGGTCACTAGCCCGGAGCTGGCCAGGCAGGTTCGAAGCCAGTACTCTGGGAAGATGGCCATCCTGTACGACCGCATACTGAGGCATAGATCAGTCGTGCGAGATAAGAGCGACACTGTGTGGAATATCAACCTGAACGTGCCGGCGCGATCGATGAAAGGCATCCTGGTCGTCGCCGTGGAGGATTACGAGCCGTTCCGGAGGGACAGCGAGAAGTTTTTCAACCCCGAGATTGAAAAGGTGGAAGTGACCATCGAGGGCGTGCCCAACCAGCTGTTCAGTCATGGTATGAGGGCATACCAGCAGTGGGATGAGATAAATAAGCTACCAGCCAAACAACACCACATAACCAAAGACCTGGACCTATCCTCCGTGAAGATCGGCGAGTACCTGACCACCAAGTACGCGCTGTGGTTGGACATGCGATCCACGGATGACGATAAACTGCACGGTAGCGGCCGCCGCATAGACAACGGTAGTGAGAGGATAACCATCCAGATTACCAAGAAGGCTCAACCCGCTGGTAAGTTGAAATTATATCTGTACGTGATTATGGACGCGCAACTTAATATAGACAATGGGAGATTCGTGCAAGCCATCTACTGATTTGCCCCGCGACCCACACTGCGCTATAGTGTGTGGGCAGACTGGCTGTGGGAAGACCGTTTTCGTGTTGGATATGTTGGAGGGGTACTACAAGGATGTGTTCGACAACATCGTTATCATGTGCCCTACTCTGAGCATGAATAAAACGTACACGGAAAGACCTTGGGTGATGACGGACCCGGACGTACACAGAGTCGACCCGGGACCACGTCTGCAGGACTGGTTGAAAGCTTACCATATGAAATTTAAAGGGGAGCCGATGCTGTTCATACTGGATGACTGCAGCGCTAATCGCGAGATAACAAAAAAGAGAGATATGCTATCGTACCTGGCCTTCTCTGGCCGGCATGCAAATCACAGCGTCTGGGTGCTAACGCAGAAGTTCAACTCGGTGTTGAAAGACCTCAGGGAGCAGACGCGATGGGTGGCCTTATTTCACTGCAAGGACAGGGATTCGTTCGAGGAGTGTTTGAGAGAGAACGATGTGATGAGTAAATTAGAACGGGAACGGGTGAAGAAACAGCTCGCTGAAACTAAACACGCTAAGCTCGTGCTCAAGACCGACCAACCAGTAGCCTATAGGGTGTTTTAGCTGAGCAATGCTCAGCAATGCTTAGCAAAGCTTAGCAAATGCTTAGCAAATGCTTAGCAAAGCTTAGCAAAGCTTAGCAATGCTTAGTATAAATACTTAGCATTTAGTTATAGCTATGGTATTTGAAGTGTTTGTCGTGTGCAACTTAACCTTCATTTCTCTGTGTTTCGCCTATATCGTATATTATATAGTTAAAACTAAATCTTACTTGTTACATTATAAGATGGAGTGTGATGAACTGCTCGAACAATTGTTGGTACCCCAATCACCACAGGTGGACGCTGATAAGCGAGAGAAACTGGTGGCGTTGGCTGTTGGCGGCAAAGCCAAACATTACTTTGGAGACTACACTCCCGATAAAATTCACAAAATGTCAGCTGAAGAAATCGATAAACTGTACGCTAGATACGAGACCCGGCTCGGAGCAGAGATGACAAAGACAATAGGATCGGCTATGACCCAGATATACACTGGTATTGCGGCATACTTCCTTCCCATCCCCCAGGAACGCCGATTGTGGGAAGACCTCGAGAAAGACCCTTTTATCGAACACGCCTTGAGCTCTATTAGCTGCGAGCTGTACCACAAATATGGTATGTTGTTAGCCCCGGTTACGGCGGCGATTATTACGGCAAAGCATTGTCAATTTGAGAGGAAAAATAATAATAATAGTATAGATGGATGCTGCACAGGAGGAGATGGGGGAAACCCCCAAGGAGGAGACCCCTTCAGAGGGGATCCCACAACTGGGGGAGACCCCAAAGTTGGGGGAACCCCAACCCACAGTAACCAGGCAGAAGAATCCTAAGAGAGTAGCTGCCGGTAAAAAACGGTGGTGTAACCAACATAAAATTATCAGGGTGACTCACCCGACCCGACTCTTGTTGGCTGTAGGCGTAACTGCTGCCGTGGTTATCTCGTGGTTATATACACGACACAGGGATCCCGGGGAGGGAACCCCTCACAGTGAGGGAAACCCACACAGGGATTCCGGGGAGCCCCCACAATTAGAGGTCAACCCGCATATCATGTTATAATTTAATATTTTTATATCATATACATAATGTCTGAGGGGAAAACGTTCGTCAACGACGCATACCACGCCACAGTGGTCGCCAGTCTAGCTGTAGGATACGCTCGGTTGACCAAAATGGTGCTTAAACAACCAACTATCAAGCTAGATTTCAACCTGCAGGATATGGGTATGCTTATAATGAACCTTGGTATGGCGATGGCTACAAAAGACATCCTAGTAAAACAAGGGATACTACCTGAAAATATTATGAAGTAAATATAGGATGGCTACGATTGCCATGATGGTTGGTGGGGCGTTAGTAAATGCCCTAGCATTTTCCGGGAGTAATTTCCTCTTCTCGAAACTACGAGAGTCACACGCGGCTGAAATACAGGAAGAAAGAAAGCGGCATAATCTCGCTATTGAGAAATTACAGGCCGCACAATCCGAGTACGCTAAAAAACGCCTCCAGAGGATCGATTACATTAACGAACAACTCAGGCGTGAAAACCATGCCGTTCAAACATTCCACGATGTCGACGAGGCAGCGAGAGAATACTTCTTATTAACTGGTAAACAGTTGCAACCACTCAATAAACCCACACTCGCTCAGTACTACACACCATCCAAGGGGCAAATGGACCGTGAACTGGTCTTCATTGCGCTGGGTATAGCAGCGACTGCGTTGGTTGCAAAACAATTAGACTAAATACTCATATAAGTATGCTAAACATGAGACCTGCTCCATACCGATGCGAATACATACTTATGGGGAAGAAAGAAGCCTGTGGTAGGAAATGCAGGACTAGGGGGTACTGTTGGTTCCACATGGGAAGCCCTAACTACGCGTGTTCTGTGTGTGGTATAGGGGTTAAAGGGCACTACTGTCTATGTAAAGCTCACGGGGCGAACATAGTCAGACATCATCTCATCTACGAGAATAAAAAGGCCTACATAAAAGAACGTAGGCGACTTCTCAAGATAGACCCCAATTAGAGCCTGTGCACACTTAGGTATAGCTATGTTTGTGGAAATTGGCCTCGAATCTCTGGTTAAAAACATACTCAAAGATGAACTGAACTTATGGGGACGCTTCAGATTTCAGGTCATATCGGAAGTGGCATGGACTAAGGAGGGTGTTAAGTATACTCGCCCCTTCACATGTGAGGGGGATATCACGACTCAATACCAGATAAATTGTTTTACAAGTATACAGGAATACATGTACAACTTCAAGGAACACTATATCCAACAGTGTAAGTACTGGATTGAAACGGCCCATCTAGTTATTTTTTATCCGTTACCTCACTTTACTATGGCCCAATTAGAGATTGATCTTCTTAGGTGTGTACGCAATTATGACTACGGTTAGTGAACTCAAGCGAATCGCCAGGCAGAGAGGCGTAATCGGGTATTCTCGAATGAGGAAGCCAGCCTTGTTGAGATTACTAGGTTTAGAAGCCCCTCCCACGGTAAAACAATTAAAAGTCCAGGCAAAACAGCTTGGGCTCACGGGTTATTCAAACCTGGGGAGAGCCGGGTTAATCGCATTGTTATCACATGCCCCCGTAGCGCGTCAGCTCCCCACTGTAAAACAACTGAAAGTTCAGGCACGTGATTTGGGGTTAGGGGGATATTCCCGTATGAGGAAACCACAGCTTGTAGAACTATTACGCCAGAATAGAGCTATTGACCTACAGTTCGTGCGCACTGAGCGCGCTGTAGGTAATTATTTAAGAGGCTGGCGCATGCATGTTGATAGGAACATAGATATTATAGATATGAAGCCTCTGATAGTTGATAAAATAAACCAGGAACTAAACAGGCTAGGAAGTATCAAATTTCAGATCACAGTTAAAATGTCGCTCGATAAGAACGTGGGGGGAGGGGTCACTGAGTACGTTCAGCCTTACTTCCGAGGTAGGCAAGAGGTCGTGACCCATATAGAGACCATAGACGCATCAATCGATACCAGTTTTCAGCAGATACGAGAATACCTAGAACGCTACACACACTTGGGGTCTGGGTGGACTGTAGATAAAATCGATAATGTCTATCTAGACATAGCTAACTACGTGCCGTTCAGAGGCGGGTCATACCTAGACTTGCCTCCCTACTATAGGAAAAACATGCCATGGTCAACGTCAAGAATAGAGGAGACGATTGCCTGAGGGTAGCTATCAGGTCAGCCTTGTTTCCAGCTGACACTCATTCAGACAGGCTTTCTAGCTATCCCCAAGACGATGGGCTCAACTGGGATGGTATAGATGAACCCACCCCATATCCCAGATAACTAAAATAGAAAAACAGAATAATCTAGCTATAAATGTCTTTGGGCACGAAGGTAACACAACAATAGTGCACAGAGTCAGTCCGTTGGGGGAACCCCACCGCGTTATCAATATATTCATGATCCAGCGAGGTGACAAGTACCACTACACATGGATAAAACACTTTAGCAGGCTGTTGTATGACCAATCGGCACACAGAGAAAAGACCCACTTCTGCGAACGGTGCCTACATGGCTTCACACGAGCTGATTTATTAGAATCCCACCGGGAGGATTGCCAAGGTGTGGGGCAGACGGCTATACGAGTCGACATGCCTAAGGAAGGTGACAATATCCTAAAATTCGGTAACCACAAGAACCAAATGTCTGTGCCTTATATCATATACGCCGACTTTGAAGCCTTGGTCAAACCTGTTGAGGCTGCCGCCGGCCCTGGGGATACTCCCACAGGCGGGGTTGTTGGGGGTACCCCAACCACACTCAAAACACAAGAGCATGAAGCCTGTGGGTTTGGATACGTGGTCGTCCGATGTGATGGGGAAACGAAAGCTCCAGTAGTGTATAGGGGTCCCGACGCGGCTGAAAGGTTTCTTAAGTGTTTGCAGGAGGAAGAAAAAATTATTAGGAATGCACTGTATAGAGTCGCTCCCATGCGTATGACCCAAGCCGACAGGCTAGCTCACGCCTGTAGCACTAACTGTCACGTGTGTGCCTCACCACTGAATAGGGATTCCGTGAGAGATCACTGTCACGTAACCGGTAAGTATAGAGGCGCCGCTCACAGCGCGTGTAACCTCAAGCTTAGAATCAACCCTAAGACAATAAACATTCCCGTGGTCTTTCACAACTTGAGAGGGTATGACTCACACTTGATCATGCAGGCCATCGCGAAAATCGATGGCAATATAACGTGTATCCCCAACAACATGGAGAGATACATCTCCTTCAGCTTAAACGGTCTTAGGTTCATAGATTCAGTACAATTTCTATTGTCTTCATTAGACAGTCTGGTCAAGGCCAACGATACCTTCCCTATTACCGATCGATACACGGACGCCGAGACTAGACCCCTGCTTATGAGGAAGGGTGTGTATCCCTATGAGTACATGGATAGTTGGCCTAAGTTCACCGAGACCAGACTACCCCCCATCAGAGAATTTTACAGCAATCTGACCGACTCGGAAATATCCCAAGACGATTACTCACACGCTATTAATGTATGGAATAAACTGGGTTGTAAGAACCTGGGTGACTATCACGACCTGTACTTGAGGACAGATGTACTGTTGTTAGCCGACGTGTTTGAGACGTTTAGGCGGACGTGTTTCAAGCAGTATAAACTCGACCCCGCATGGTATTACACCAGCCCAGGTCTGTCGTGGGATGCCTTGTTGAAAAAGACTGGAGTTAAGTTGGAATTGCTTACAGATTATGACATGCACCTATTCATTGAGAAAGGCTTGCGAGGCGGGATCTCCATGGCAACCAAGCGATACGCGAAAGCAAATAATCAATACGTGAAGGGTTACGACCCTAGCAAGCCAACCAATCACATTCTCTACCTCGACGCCAACAACCTGTACGGCTGGGCTATGAGCCAGTATCTACCCACAGGGGGATTCGAATGGGCGTCACCCATTGATGTTATGAGCATCGCACCAGATTCGAATAAAGGTTATATCCTCGAAGTTGACTTGGAATACCCCAAGGCATTACACACATCACACAACAGCTACCCCCTGGCCCCCGAACGTATGAGGGTTAACCCAGACTGGATGTCTGAGTACCAACATAACTTATTAGGTGGGCGGGTGGCAGACGTTGAAAAACTCGTGCCTAACTTAATGAATAAGACCAAGTACATCGTTCACTATCGCAACCTACAGCTGTACCTGTCGTTGGGTATGAGGCTGACCAAAATACACAGGGTGCTCATGTTCGACCAGAGCCCATGGATGGAACCCTACATCAGAATGAACACAGACCTCCGAAAGCTTGCCACCAGTGACTTTGAGAAAAACCTCTACAAGCTCATGAACAACTCGGTGTTCGGTAAGACTATGGAGAACCTGAGGAAACGCGTGACCGTGAAGCTGGTTCGGTCGAATGAGGAAGACAAGCTCAGGAGACTGATAGCCAGTCCGGCATTCAACCGTAGCAAGATATTCACCGATGACCTAGTTGCCCTACACATGAAGAAAAGCCACATAAAATTCAACCGGCCTGTTTACGTGGGGATGAGCATCCTCGATTTATCCAAACACCTGATGTACGACTTTTACTACAACGAGCTTAAGAAACAGTACGACGACAGGTGTGAAGTGCTGTACACTGACACGGATTCCCTGCTGATGGAGATTCGAACCGAGGACGTGTACGAGGACATGAAAAAACACCTCGATTTGTATGACACCAGCGACTACCCCAAGGCCCATGCCATACACAGTACGGTAAATAAAAAGGTCCTAGGTAAGATGAAGGACGAGTGTGCTGGCACGCCCATAGCCGAAGTACATAGGTTTGAGGCCTAAGATGTATTCCATACTGAAGGCCGACAATGGTGAGATCCGGAAGGCTAAGGGTGTTAAGAAGTACGTGGTTAAACAACACATCAAACACGCCAGATTCAAGGAAGCCCTGTTCAAGACCCGTACATTTAGGCATAAAATGAACACACTTAGAAGTGATGGCCATAGGATATACGGACTGACAATAAACAAGACGTCCCTGTCGCCTATGGACACTAAACGTTGGATAGCTATTGATGGGATCAACACGTACGCGTACGGGCATGAGAAAATTGAACCAAGAGAGAAAGTTTGAGGCTATTTACTACAGCCCGCGTGGGTACTGGAAAGGAGCTAGCGCTGTAGATAAGCTGGCTAAAATGGCGCGAGTACCCCCGGAGGAGGCCAAAGCGTGGCTTGAAAAACAAGCCCTGTGGCAGATCTATTTACCGGCACCACGCTACGTGCCTAGAAGGAGGTTCGGTATTAACATACCCAATAGCGTTCACCAGGCAGACCTACTGTTCCTACCCCACGACAAGAGGTACAAGTATGCCTTAACCGTAGTGGACGTGGCCAGTCGCTACAAGGAAGCCGAACCCTTGACTGCGAAAGATTCGGCCCAGGTAGCCAGAGGATTCGAACGCATATACAAACGCAGTCCGCTGACATGGCCAACAGAGCTGCAAGTTGACCCCGGGCGGGAGTTCATGGGTGACGTGTCACAACTGCTAGCCAAACACGATACAAAGGTCAGGCGTGGCACGGCTGGAGCCCATCGCAGCCAAGCCATAGTTGAGAGATTTAATAGGACTTTGGCTGAGCGCTTATTCGGCCATCAGTATGCGAGGGAGATGGCAACCCCGGGAAAACGATCGACTGAATGGGTATCACGGCTCCCTAAGGTGGTGTCGGCAATCAACCATGAAACCACCCGGCTCACTGATAAGAAACCGGCAGACGCTATCAAACTAAAATCAATAGTTGCAGAGTCGGCTGCTCCATTGCGTGGAAAAGAGAAACAGATACCAGATAGGGCCCTAGTGAGGTATCTATACCAGCCGGGGGAACACGAGGGTGATAGCGGTAAGCGAGCCACCGATCCTATATGGTCAGTCAAAACTTACAACATAGATAAAGTGGACATCAAAGCAGACGAGCCTAACTTGTACTACTTGAGGGATGGGCCAGGTAGGGGGTTTGTAAGAGCGGAATTATTGATCGTACCGTAGGGCACAGTGTTACCTCCAGTCAACACGGCATAGCGGTGCCCCAGGATACCAACACACTCCAGCCATACCCCCGGTGCGGCTAGGAGGTCCCGCTATCGTCCCAAACTTTTTTATAGTAGGGGTAATAGCAGCAAGAGCTAAGGGTCCGACCAAAGCCTTATCTGTGAAATAAGGCTTTGCAGAGGCTTTGGTTGAAAGTGGTCCAGAACCCCCCATTGTATATACTACTACCTCCGCAACTAAGCTGGAACACTGCAGCTTGCGGCATTAGAGGACCAACCAACTAACTAAAATATGCGGCGTAAAACTAAACTCCCTCAGTCACTCACTCGTGGTTCAAATTTGCACAAAATGGCGCAAAATGACACTCATACCTCCAGCTCTAAATATTCAGGGTTTGGCAGCACTAAGTTACCGTAGCGCTGCCTTGACCATAACACGAATACTGTATCATACATAGACGTTGTGAAGCCCTGGTTTGGATCGAATTTACCTGCTCTATTAACTGTATAGCTAAAATATTTAGTTCGAGTTGTTTTCGGAGCTTGAGCAATTGATTGTCTGGTCTGGACTCGATTATTTACAGACGGCCAGCATATAGCTGGAATATTGCTGAGTGTGGCGTTAAACAACAACCCAACCCAAATCGTGTGATGTTCGCAGCACACACCATTGTCCTGTCACAAAACATTCATTGTCGGCTTCCTCGTTGATAGGAGACCAATACAGTTTGTTCAGGAACATGTTTGTTGTATTGTGCCTTTGTTACATTTGACCCTAAACATATCGACACAACATAACATCAAACGATAACATATCTACCTATATATAATAATTATGATACTCATGTGATGTTTTTAAGTCATATTTTTTCATTCCGACGCAATTTTGAGTGGTCATAACGTGATATCGCAGCCAACATGTACATTATCAGACAAATGTTTGTGAAATCAATACTGACACCAGGAACATGCGGTAGTTACATCGTTCGGGATTGATCGGCGCATTGACATAAAGGTGGCACTTGTTGGTTTAACACTGTAAACTTTTCACATTCAGGAAACAACATCCATTCTAAAATTGAAGTGTATCTGCGAACTGTACATCGATTCAATTTAAACTTGACATCAGACAAACTAAAGTCGGTTCAGACACGCCCTGATAGTTCAATGCAAACAACGCAAACATTTCAGCTTCGGGAGACGATGCAGGAGGGCGGTAGTGGGGGGATAGCCTAGTGGTTAAAGCGTTCGTTCGTCATGTCGAAAACCCGGGTTCGATTCCCCACATGGGTACGATGTGTGAAGCCCAATTCTGGTGTTCCCCGCAGTGATGTTGGTGGAATATTGCTAAAAGCGGGGTAAAACCTCACTCATTCACTCAGCGAAAACTGTACATTTTGTCCATTAAAAATGAATTCCATCCGGGTGATGTGAAAATTCTGAGTACGTGAAACCTCTGTCTTATCAAACTCGCATATTTTCCATATTCATGATGTTAACATTTTAAAATTTTTTACGCATTTCATGAATTATACTACAGAATTCCGTTTCATTATGACTACTTTTAATCCATAATAATTAATGGAATATTAGTCACGAAACGCTTTCTTCATAAAATGGGAAAGTCATTTGATGATCTTTGCAACATAATTTAATATATATATATTAATAAGTAATTAATATTTCAAAGTAGGGATATATATTTTGTTTAAACCGGTGTCACAAAATATTGATATTATATATCTTTCATAAGACAAATAGTCTAACAGGTGTAATGGGACACCTGGTTGAGATATGCAATAGCGTTGTACGTCAGATGCCTGTAGATTTTGTTAGATGATCGGCCAAAGCCTAAATCTGTTTGCGTTTAAGTCGAAAATAGGACAATAACTCGAAGTCATATCGTACACCTCTGACGAAAACTGAGAAACAGACTGTAAACCAACCTACCTGAAAGGTATCGGTCAGTGTGGTCAGTTTGGTCAGTGTGGTATGTTGCTAACCCGTCCGTCCAGAGTGGTGTCTCACTTGTCCTCTCCACACAAACTATTGATCCACAACAGGGAAGTTTTCGTTGAGGAAAAAGTAGCAAAACGCCATCAACTGTTCTACATGTCACTCTATATGTGTATATTTCGACAATCAACATTGGAGCAAGCCTGGCACGCCCAGATAACTCATCTGAATATATTCACCTGTCCAGGTGTATTCACGTGGGTCAGTATCTTGAGGAAACTTTCAACTGTGAATACGAGCTAGTATGTACATTTTCAGAGAGAGGCCGGCTGACTGAATAAGACTAAAATCTGTGAGCTGATTATATGTTAAGTGAATAGACGATGTAATGATTTATTCAAGACATATAGTCGATTCAGAATTTATTATTGAATATCGGCCAAGCAAAAGCAAATAAGATCATAATGGCTTGATCGACACGATTTTATCTGTTTCAGAAGTTTCACATGATACACCATGTGTAGATCATAGGGTCAGATCGTGTAGATCATAGGGTCAGATCATCAAGGGAAGCTCATGATCGGACATGGTACACCACGTGTAGATCATAGGGTCAGATCATCAAGGGAAGTTTATGATCAAACATGATACACCACGTGTAGATCATAGGGTCAGATCATCAAGGGAAGTTCATGATCAAACATGGTACACCACGTGTAGATCATAGGGTCAGATCATCAAGGGAAGTTTATGATCAAACATGATACACCACGTGTAGATCATAGGGTCAGATCATCAAGGGAAGTTTATGATCAAACATGATACACCACGTGTGGATCATAGGGTCAGATCATCAATGGAAGTTTATGATCAAACATGATGCACCACGTGTAGATCATAGGGTCGGATCGTCAGGGGAAGTTTATGATCAAACATGATAGACCACGTGTAGATCATAGGGTCAGATCATCAAGGGAAGTTTATGATCAAACATACACAACGTGTAGATCATAGGGTCAGATCATCAAGGGAAGTTTATGATCAAGCATGATACACTACGTATAGATCATAGGGTCAGATCATCAAGGGAAGTTTATGATCAAACATGATACACCACGTGTAGATCATAGGGTCAGATCATCAAGGGAAGTTTATGATCAAACATGATGCACAACGTGTAGATCATAGGGTCAGATCATCAAAGGGAAGTTTATGATCAAACATGATAGACCACGTGTATCATCATAGGGTCAGATCATCAAGGGTTGTTTATGATCAAGAATGATGCACTACGTGTAGATCATAGGGTCAGATCATCAAGGGAAGTTCATGATCGGACATGGTACACCGCGTGTGGATCATAGGGTCAGATCATCAATGGAGGTTTATGATCAAACATGATACACCACATGTAGATCATAGGGTCAGATCATCAAGGGAAGTTTATGATCAAACATGATGCACAACGTGTAGATCATAGGGTCAGATCATCAAGGGAAGTTTATGATCAAACATGATAGACCACGTGTGGATCATAGGGTCAGATCATCAAGGGTTGTTTATGATCAAGAATGATGCACTACGTGTAGATCATAGGGTCAGATCATCAAGGGAAGTTCATGATCGGACATGGTACACCACGTGTAGATCATAGGGTCAGATCATCAAGGAAAGTTCATGATCGGACATGATACACCACGTGTAGATCATAGGGTCAGATCATCAAGGGAAGTTCATGATCGGACATGGTACACCACGTGTAGATCATAGGGTCAGATCATCAAGGGAAGTTTATGATCAAACAAGGTACACCGCGTGTGGATCATAGGGTCAGATCATGAAGGAAAGTTTATGATCAAACATGATACACCACGTGTAGATCATAGGGTCAGATCATCAAGGGAAGTTCATGATCGGGCATGATATTCCACGTGAAGATGATACCGTCACATCATCAAGGGAAGTTCATGATCGGACATGGTACTCCACGTGTAGATCATAGGGTCACATCATCAAGGGAAGTTCATGATCGGATCTAATACATAATCAAAATTCGATTATCTTTGAAAAGTCCTTAGTATTCATTAATATATGGTGTTTAATTCCATATTTTAGTTCAGTGCTTGTGGGAAGGAGATATACTAGTTTTTCTTTGCACCACACTAAAGGATGACCTCGGACAGCTGGTACGCAGACAATCTAGTCTGCCACAGTGAAGGATGACCTCGGACAGCTGGTACGCAGACAATCTAGTCTGCCACAGTGAAGGATGACCCCGGACAGCTGGTACGCAGACAATCTAGTCTGCCACAGTGAAGGAAGACCTCGGACAGCTGGTACGCAGACAATCTAGTCTGCCACAGTGAAGGATGACCTCGGACAGATGGTACGCAGACAATCTAGTCTGCCACAGTGAAGGATGACCCCGGACAGCTGGTACGCAGACAATCTGTCTGCCACAGTGAAGGGATTGTGTAAGTCATGAAGAGTCGGAGTCGAAAGTCCAGCGACTCACAGAGAACCAACGACAAGGCTCTATCAAACTCAAGTTAATGAACAAATGTTATCAGAAGTACAGATGTATAATAACTAGGTTAAACGTGGGCAAAATGCATGACGTCAACAAAATACAGTTTACATATTGCAGTACAACAATCATACGAAACATATTTCAATAGTTGACTGTTGTGGTCAAGATATTACATCCTGCTTGATAAGTACGGGTTTGTACGGACACACAGGAACACACAACGACAAATAGATACAGTCAGACACACATACGACACAAACGCATACAGAGATGAAGTGACACACGGGTGGTCACTCACGAGACACACCGCGGCTCAAACATAAACAGATATACGACACAAACGCTTATACAGACACAAGACGCAAACGCGTATACAGACACACGAAACAAACGCATATGCAGACACACGACACAAACGCATATACAGACACAAGACACAAACGAATATACAGACACAAGACACAAACGCATATACAGACACAAGACGCAAACCCATATGCAGACACACGACACAAACGCATATACAGACACACGACACAAACGTATATACAGACACAAGACGCAAATGCATATACAGACACACGAAACAAACGCATATACAGACACAAGACGCAAACTCATATACAGACACACGACACAAACGCATACACAGACACAAGACGCAAATGCATATACAGACGCAAACGCATATACAGACACAAGACGCAAACCTATATACAGACGCACGACACAAACGCATATACAGACACAAGACACAAACGCATATACAGACATAAGACGCAAACGCATAAACAGACACACGAAACAAACGCAAATACAGACACACGACGCAAACGCATACACAGCCACACGATACAAACGCATATACAGACACACGACGCAAATGCATATACAGACACAAGACGCAAACTCATATACAGACACACGACACAAACGCATACACAGACACAAGACGCAAATGCATATACAGACGCAAACGCATATACAGACACAAGACGCAAACCCATATACAGACGCACGACACAAACGCATATACAGACACAAGACACAAACGCATATACAGACACAAGACGCAAACGCATATACAGACACAAGACACAAACGCATATACAGACACACGACACAAACGCATATACAGACACACGACACAAACGCATATACAGACACAAGACACAAACGCATATACAGACACACGACGCAAACTCATATGCAGACGCACGACACAAACGCATATACAGACACACGACACAAACGCAATTACAGACACACGACACAAACGCATATACAGACACACGACGCAAACGCATATACTTACAAAAGACGCAAACGCAAATACAGACACACGACACAAACGCATATACTTACAAAAGACACAAACGCATATACAGACACAAGACACAAACGAATATACAGACACACGAAACAAACGCATATAGAGACACACGACGCAAACGCATTACGGACACAAGACACAAACGCATATACAGACACACGACACAAACGCATATACAGACACATGACACAAACGCATATACAGACACAAGACACAAACGTATATAAAGACACACGACACAAACGTATATAAAGACACACGACACAAACGCATATACAGACACAAGACGCAAACGCATATTCACACACACACAAAGACACGCAGCGACACAAACATTCAAATAGATACACACACGCACACACACACAAACTTAATATGCACACATACGACACAAACGCATACACAGGTACAGATACACACATACAGACACTCGACGCAAACACATACACATATATAGACACACAAAGATACACAATCACACACACACACACACACACACGGGGCGGCTTGCCTCGTGGATTTCTGACACACATTCAGCTGCCGTTGTTTGACTGAATATTGAATACATTCATGTAGAATGATGACAATATTTATGTACACACAACTTCTTTATTCAGTATAGGCGACGTTTCGACATAGATTCGATTGTAGTTGTCAAACAAGCGATGTACGTTCACGCATGCGTGTATTGTGTACAAGGAAAAGTATCACAAGTTACCAAATGGACACGGTAACAATAAACCAACGCTAGGATTGAAACCAGGTAGTACAAACAATGTCACAATGTCACAATCGAAAAGCGTCAGTAACAAAGCGCGTTTTGTTTACCAACAACCAATCTGTTTACTTTTGAAGTCGTTTGTATCCTCAAGGCTTTTGTTCATCGAAACGCAAGCATTTCACTTTTGAATGGCTATGAGGAAAATTCCATTCACGGCATATGATATGTGTAGTTGTTAGAACCAGAAAGGCTACCTTAATGGCAGTAAGAATCAACAGAGTATATTTACAGTTTGATAACAGTGGCGCCCACGTTTAATGTGTGCAGCAAAGGGGAGGGTGGGGTGGGGTGGAACAAATCTACATACATGAAAGTCTAAATGTGTTTCATACTGTGCACTATACCCGCACGAGGAAGACATATTTATATGAGTGAGCGAGTGTGTTTTTTCGCCTCGTTTAGCAATATTCCAGCAATATCACGGCGGGGGACACCAAAAAAGGGCTTCACACATGTACATTGGACCCATGTGGGGAATCAAACCCGGGCTTCCCCACCGCCCAATCTTATAGGAATGTGTTCCTTACAATATAATGTACAACAAAATAATCTACCTAAAATCAATACAGGTTTGAAAAACAGGAGCAATACCGGTTTAAAATCGATCACTGTTATACCCCTACACCATGTTTTACAATAACACCCTTTTAACCGCTATACCCTGTTTTACACCTAGACCGTTTTATACTTACATCCTGCTTACACAGTTTTACACCTGTTTTACATCTACAACTATTTTACACCTAGACCCGCTTTATACCTACATCCTGCTTTGACAGTTTTACACCTGTTTTACATCTACAACTATTTTACACCTAGACCCGCTTTATACCTACATCCTGCTTTGACAGTTTTACACCTGTTTTACATCTACAACTATTTTACACCTAGACCCGCTTTATACCTACATCCTGCTTACACAGTTTTACACCTGTTTTACATCTACAACTATTTTACACCTAGACCCGCTTTATACCTACATCCTGCTTACACAGTTTTACACCTGTTTTACATCTACAACTATTTTACACCTAGACCCGCTTTATACCTACATCCTGCTTACACAGTTTTACACCTGTTTTACATCTACAACTATTTTACACCTAGACCCGCTTTATACCTACATCCTGCTTACACAGTTTTACACCTGTTTTACATCTACAACTATTTTACACCTAGACCCGCTTTATACCTACATCCTGCTTACACAGTTTTACACCTGTTTTACATCTACAACTATTTTACACCTAGACCCGCTTTATACCTACATCCTGCTTACACAGTTTTACACCTGTTTTACATCTACAACTATTTTACACCTAGACCCGCTTTATACCTACATCCTGCTTACACAGTTTTACACCTGTTTTACATCTACAACTATTTTACACCTAGACCCGCTTTATACCTACATCCTGCTTACACAGTTTTACACCTGTTTTACATCTACAACTATTTTACACCTAGACCCGCTTTATACCTACATCCTGCTTACACAGTTTTAAAAAGCGACATCCCTCTGTTTTCCGTCCGTTATTCAACTTCAGAGGGGGTAACCTGCCCAGAACCAGTAGCAAATATTCCATGTCGGCTGTGGGTTTGAATCCCTATATCGGGAACATTTTGGGTTTCGAGGTAGATGGGACCGAAGCACTCATCACGAGATATCCGAGATTCGATACAAACACAAGCCGATGACTGAATAAGGAATACGCAGAAACCAAGTTGTAATTCGAGACTGTCGTAAGTTCGACACATCAAATCTCGACAGAATGGTCTTTCACTGTGTGTGAAAGGGGCGGAGGGATAGCCTAGTGGTTAAAGCGTTCGCTCGTCACGTCGATAACCCGTGTTCGAATCCCCACATGGGTACAATGTGAATCCCATTTCTGATGATATTGCTGGAATATTGCTAAAAGCGGCGTAAAACCAAACTCACTCACTCACTGTATGTGAAGGCACGTCAATCCGGATATGAAACAGACGTAAAATATCTCTTTGCCGGTATCCATGCACTTGAAAATGCGATTTGGTTCACTAGTGTTCGTATGGCACCCGCCGTAATATTGCTGGAATATAGCTAAAAGTGGTGTGAAAATATTGATTATCGCTGTATCAGCAATTTTGCACCTGCTTGCGACGAAAACGATACTTACAAGTATATAGTTAGCTGCAATATAGCCTAGAGATAGTAACATACAACATTATGGAAAGTGAGCTATTGGAGAGCTACATGATGACAATGGATGGGTGAGTGAGTGAACGCCGCACTGAACAATATTCCAGCTATATGGCGGCGGTCTGTAAATAATCGAGTCTGGCCAGACAATCCAGTAATCAACAGCATGAGCATCGATCTGCGCAAATGGGAACCGATGACATGTGTCAACCAAGTCAGCGAGCCTAACCACACGATCCCGTTAGTCGCCTCTTACGACAAGCATGGGTTACTGAAGATCAATATTCTAACCCGGACCTTCACCGGTACGGCGTAAAACTAAACTCACTCTTCGTATGGCTCGAACAAAGGCGATGTGATATTTAGTTATCACTCACTATATAATCAGATCTTTAGTCATAAAGTTAATAGATATGCGAAAATTGAACGTTCCATCCCTTTGTAACATACATAGAAACGGCCGTTTGACTGTTTTATTATAACGCGCGTTTCTTTCGTTGAGCAGAGTGATGTGTGTTTCATGGAATGTGTTCAAATGAAAAACAGGTCACTGGGGCAAAAGTACAACATATACTTCTTGATGAACGTCTCTGCAAATAGTGAGTGAGTTTAGTTTTACACTTGGGCTCGCTGATTGGTAGACATATGTCATCGTATCCCAATTGCGTAGATCGATGCTCATCATGTTGATCACTGGATTGTCTGGCCCATACTCGATTATTTACAAACCATATATCTGGAATATTGCTGACTGCAGCGTTAAACAATATACCAACCAATTATACAGAATCAAAATATTGCTGGAAGCGGAGTTAAAATCATACAGTGTTCACACTTTTCTAGTGTTCTGAAATTATAGTTGAGAGGCATCCTCGATAATCTCCAGGGTATACGTTACGATTACTCTCCAGTATATAGTGGAGAGTGATCGTAACGTATACCCTGGAGATTATCGAGGATGAGTTGAGAGGATGAACAGTTCCTTATGCCAAGCCCACCGAACTGAACACTTTGACAACCTGTAGAGAGTGAAACCTTGTTAATTCGAAACTCGTCGTTATCCCAGTAAATATGTTCTTGTTACTCAAGACTCTTTTCAAAATGTGACCAGATAGTGAGGGGTATGTAATTTGCTTTTCATTTTGTCCTCTAATTGATTAAAATGCGTAAAAGCAACCCTATGTACCACGTGGCCATTTATGGCATTATCCTTCGCCAAGAACTGGGAAGAGACGGACCGAGGCCATTCTGGACGCAACTATGCAATGCGAACCTCACTCTCTGGGACACACAGCGTGATAAACAAATGTGGGACGCTTCAACAGAAACGAAATGTGATTTGGACGGTTTTACAGTACTTCCAAATTAAAAGGATATGATGGGTGGGATCAGTACTGGAGTCATGGGAGACAAGAAATGTGTTTTAACATAATTGTTAAATTGTGGCGGTGTGTGGTCCTGTGCGTAGAGCTCAGGTCACAATCAGTTGAAGTTAAGCAACGTTGGTCGCGGACAGTCCTCGGATTGGTGACCGTGTTTGGCAGCTTGACTCTGAGAGTTTCTAGGACTTCAGTCCTGCCCCACAACGAAGCACATGTCATACATGTGGTCTCACCTTAGGCAAGTGAGTTTGTTCAAACTTGCCTCTGTCCACCCAGCAGTAAAATTGGGTACCTGGTATGATGCGATGGTAGTCTGAATTTGAACAGGCGACCGGTTGTATTCTCCACATGGAGTGTTCTGTACTCGTTGACCAGGGGTAATATGTCAGCGCTTTGAGCATGCAATGTGCATGGATAAACGCCCAATATAAATGGACTATTATTATTATTATTATAATTATACGAACCTCCAAATTATTATTTTGGTTTTTGCTTGTGTAATGCAGCACTGAACACCTTTCTACCTATATCACGGAGGGTCTGCAAAATGGATAATCGAGTCTGGACCAGACAATCCAATGATTGACATCGTGAGCATCTGTCTATACAATTGGGGTACGATGACAGCGAAATTCAGCGTGCCGGACCACCCCACCCCATCAGTCGCCTCTTACGACAAGCATGGTTTGCTGGAGACCAATACTAACCCGGGTCTTCACGGGTCCTTAGCGTTTATATACATGTACTGACGTGTATGCATGAGTGACAAATTCCGTGTTGTATCCAGTACTTCCCCACTGATATAACATGCTGCAATTTAACATGAGAACCCAACTCAGGTGATATGCTGAAGATGATGATGATGATGATGATGATGATGATGATGATGAAGAAGATGATGATGATGACGAAGATGATGAAGATGGTGATGATGATGAAGATGATGAAGATGATGATGATGATGATGATGATGATGATGATTCAACTCCACGACCTTGCGGAGTGAGTAAAGGATGATGGTGATTAATTTGGTTTTACACCAAGTTTAACAACATTCCATATGTGCATATGTGTAAATTTGGTCTCGTCGCTATTTTGTTGAAATATTGCCAATGAGACGTAAAATATTAACTTAAACAATCCAAGTTTTGAAAAAATACCATCGAGTACAATATCTATTTTTTTAACAACATTAAAATGTCAAATCAGATCTTCCACCTGACGTTGAAAAACAATGTTCATGAATATCACATAAACTTAGACCTATATCGTGGTACTGTATGACTTGAAGCTCATGATGTCAATCACTGGATTGTGTGATACACTCTTGAGTATTGACACGTCGCCGTCATATAGCTGGAATATTGCTGAATGCGACGTTAATCATTAAACGCGCGTGATACAAACTTAATTGTTGAATATCTCTAACTACAGCCTATTCGTAAGAGTCATGAACGGCACGTTCCGTGTTTAAATTTATAAGAAACAACTTTTGCGATTTGGAATACAGTAATCATTTCTCCATTATGTCCTGGTAAAGATTCCCCACATGGGTACAATACGTGAAGCCCATTACTGGTGTTCCCGCAGTGATATCGCTGTAATATTGCTAAAAGCGGAGTAACCTTAAACCCACTCACTCACTCTGATAAATACATGGGCAGTCAAGTCATCCACCCGCATCATTCCTCAATCCGGTTTCCTATAACCCGATCCAGTTCGTGTCGCCATTCATCCGTCGCTATGGGTACTGTCAAGCATATCAACCGCCATGTGACGTGCAATAACGGGGTTTCTGCTATAGCGTGAACATGGTATATCTTGAGGACTGTTTAGGGGTTTCTTCCAGGGATATACCCTAAGTGTGAAGAGTCAAGGGTTAAATCGGTTTGAGAGTGACGGAGTCATCACGGATATAGCCTGTTGAGAGTTGCCGTCTTGGTTTTAAGCAACTTCGACCGTTACAGGGTACACGCGAACTAAGGACTGTGAAGGTAAGATTAAATCTTAATTTCTTTTTAGTCTTGTGAACAGTAATTTATTTCAGGGTATGTGTGGTTTGTGTATCTGACATTTGACAAGTGAATACGTTAAGTTTATAACACAAAGCTAGCAGTAGGGGGTTGGGGGGTATCTGCTAAGGGCTTAAGCGGTGAAGATTGATTATAGTACACCCCTCCAGACCATTTTTTGAATTTCGCATGGTGGCTATTCTGTACAATATACATCTTCATGATAATGTTTCTTTCAAACATTAGTGAACAGAGTGCACCGAAGCGGGTATACAGATTATAAGGGGTGCTGCAAGGATGCATGCTTATCCTCCTTTAGTTAATGACACTAAACTTTTACACATTTCGTGAATTATTGGGGACTCGATGTGACAGTGAAATATATAGACTTGATTTTTTAGCATGTTTTCAGAAAATAACTGTACATACATTCCTTAAAAAGAGTTCAACATTCACATGCGTCGGTTCACAAATGATCGCATCATGAATCTTTCCTCAACAAAAAGCAAAAAACAAAAAAACCCACTTGATTCTTCAATTTTATTCTGCTGTCAAAAGGCGTGCTATTACCCTGAGTGCCACCTGAAGGCGAGATGCACAAGAAGTGGTATTTTCAGGAATCCGAAATTACACTTATCAAGCGGGCAAATATCGTTAGAACTCATCAAATAAAACTGAATTTTCGTGGCTATTTTTCAACACTTGGTGTACAGGTAAGATTTTACAAACAAATAAGAAAAACTTTAGAACGAATTATTTATCTCTGACAATGTTGAGAATGGTTCAGCCAAAGCGCACTATGTTCCGCAATCTGATTTTTTCTTTAGATATCTACAGTAAATTGGTTTTTAGCCGCCTTTAGCAATATTCCAGCAATATCACAGCAGGCAACGAGCGATCGCTTTAACCACGAGGCTACCCCACCGCCCTTAGATATCTACAGAAGCGTGTCGAAATTAACAGTTAATTGTTAACAGTTATAATTAGCCGCATCATCAAATACCGGCACTTAAAAAATAATGTGAGCCCAATACCACGAACAAATTTAAAATATTACCATACATTATTACTATGGTTTGGAGAATAAAGTCAATATATCATTTAATGAATGCGATTTTCTAAAAAATATAAACATAAAAAACGGCAAACTATTACTTTGCCAGATATTAGTCTTAAATAACATAATATCTCCGGTGTGGGTGGAAAATGGTGAAAGAAATTCAATACTTGTATTAAATGAAGAATATTTCTGAGTGATAATTCTGTTGCAGTGAGAAAAAGATAAACGGTGAAATATTAAATGATTAGCCGCTCAACGCGCATGTCAATACAGCAACGATGAAATGTTCCGTCGCAAGACTATATTTATGTTGATCTCATTCGCCTTTGTGACATGTCAGTATGGGCCCGGATAAATAATCTTGATCTGTCAACACTTGAAATAAAGTCAGTCTATGATAAATAGACTCGCTTTCCTTATCCAACAATGCTATGTCGTAAACTCGACCTCACTTTCAATACTAATGTATTCCACGTTGTCGAGCGGTTTCGCTCGGAGATTTACCATAGGCCGTCAATCAATGGAACACGATAAAATCGCCGGCATTACCAGTCGCACCTGGCTCGAACACGTGTGCACGCGATGTGTTGTAGATTTCATAGAGCGTGTCGGTTCTAGCACGGGTTTCACGTGCAAATAGTACATTGCTCCGGGTGGTCTGATATACAAGATTGATGACGGATTGTTTGTTTCAACAATACAGGAAGGATCTGCAAACATCACAGTTGATAAGAGACATGTTAACTTGTATTTGAATATTTAAATCGCATCTATAAATTGTGACCATTTGTACGTGTCTGTCATATGTTTCAGGTTAAAATTTCTTCGCTCCTATGGGCTGTGCAGATCCGGGTTAGAATTGATCTTGAATGACCCATGCTCGTAAGAGCCAACTAACGGGATCGGGTGGTCAGGCTCGCTGACTTGGTTGACACATGTCATCTTATCTTAGGGTGAAACGGTATACCGCATTATTAGTAGAACCGCGGTACTTTGCCTTCGGTTGGATATACCGTAATGTAATCCAAAATTTCGGTATTTTCGGTTTTGGTACCGTCATTTTGTTAACCTTTTTACACCTTTCCTAAATATCTAGAAATAGAATCATTTTGTCAAAATCTATGCATATTTTGCTAGACGGTCGCGATTTTCCCGGAAGTAAGTTCTCACATACGAAATCTAAACGGGCCGAACCGAAGGTCTTGTACCACAATGTGTACCGTACCGTGGTGAGAGCTTTCCGTTTCACCCCAAATTTCGTATCCCAATTACCCGTGAAGGTCCGGGTTAGAATGAACTTTCAGTAACCCATGCTTGTCGTAAGAGGCGACTAACGGGATCGGGTGATCAGGCTCGCTGGCTTGGTTGACACATGTCATCGGTTCCCAATTGCGCAGATCGATGTTCATGCTGTTGATCACTGGACTGTCTGGTCCAGGCTCGATTATTTACAGACCACCGCCATATAGCTGGAATATTGCGGAGTGCGGCGTAAAATTAAACTATTTCACTTAATCGTATCACTATTGTGTAGATTTGATGCTCGTGACGTCAATCACTGGATTGTCTAGTCCAGAATCGATTATTTACAGAGTGTCGCCATATAGCTGGAATATTGCAGAATGAGGAGTAAAACAACAAACTAACAAACAAAACATTTGCTGTTTGTTGGGAGGTACAGCATGACGTTTGGCGTGTAACTCGAGCGCCAACTGAAAACTGTCCAACTTTACGAGCTCAAGGAACTCGATTCCCGCTTTCCCGAACAAAACATCCATTGAACCTACTGTAATATACACGCTTCTAGGGCAGACCCCTCACCTTTCATTCACATATATTCGTCCAGTTTTGTCTAATTTCCAGTCATACAATTTCCACAGTGTCTTGGGTATACACTGACGTCTTTCCCTGCGATCAATAGCGGGGTTTAGTAAAGTACCGTTAAGTGGCAATGGGGTGCTTGTAAACGCTTTGGGCCCGTATTGGGATGGGTGGTTTGTTGAACACGCTCACTTCAATTGCGGATTCCGCTGTTGAGTAGAGACAGGTGTTTGCCTGACGATATGAGATAGGTTTCTTTACTTTGTGAATCACTGTAAATACTAATTGATCTGGTATCGATTAGCGGAGTTTTTGAGCCTCGCCTGGTGATGATTTGTAATAGGGTATTATAAGCTTGCCAAGTAACGGGTAAATATTGTGACGTATCTGATTTAATGATTTAGTTTTGATTGTTGCGAGTCTTTGTGACCATGACTTTACATGGAATACTAAATACGTTGAAAGTTCGGCTGTCTTGAAAGATGTTTATACACTTTTTATGATGATTATTGTGATCTAGTCTGTTTTGTCTGCCCACAAACCCAATATCAATCGAAACTTTCTATCCGTCTGTACATGTCATATTGTCTCAACACGAACGACATCTCCGTGCCCACACCTCAATTTGTCTAACAATTATTTGTCAGTTACTCCAACTGTTCCTCATCATGTCTCTATCTATCGTCACTCGTTCTCGATCCGTACATCCGACGTTTCATTCATCCGTTATGTTCATCTGTCCAACTTTCATCTGTCGTTTCATTCTTCTGTCCATCCTCAAAACCGTTATTTTATTCATTTGCCCATCTTCAAACCGTTATTCAATGATTCTGTCCATCCTCAAACTGTTATTCTATTCATCTGTCCATCCACAAATCGTCATTTCGTTCTTCTGCCCACCCTCAAACTGTTATTCTATTCATCTGTCCATCCACAAATCGTCATTTCGTTCTTCTGACCATCCTCAAACCGGTATCTTATTCATCTGTCCATCCTCAAACCGTCATTTCATTCATCTGTCCATCCAAACCGTTACATTACTTATCTGTCAGTTCTCAACCCGTCCACCAAACCATCATATACCCGTGAAGATCCGGGGCACAATAGGTCTTCACCAACCCATACTTGCCACAAAAGGCGACTATGATTGTCGTAAGAGGCGACTAACGGGATCGGGTGGTCAGGCTCGCTGACTTGGTTGACAAATGTCATCGGTTCCCAATTGCGCAGATCGATGCTCATGCTGTTTACCATTGGGATGTCTGGTCCAGACTCGATTATTTACAAACCGCCGCCATATAGCTGGAATATTGCTGAGTGCGGCGTAAACCTAAACTCACTCACTCACGCAATCATCATATAGCTGGAATATTGGAGTGCGGCGTTCTACAACAAACCCATAACCAACCAGCTTAAAATAACAACGTGGTATACTTTCTTTTGTATCTCAGAACAGATTATAGATAGGCCATTACAGGCCTTAAGGGGCAATTGATGGAATTAAGCTCTCAGACCACGTGTGCTCGGCGGCTAGGTAGACTGTGTGTAATCGGCCAGGGTGTTGGTCATAGTATCAACCACTGGTTCAGGATCCATCATCTGAAAGCCGCCGTAAATAGCTGCACTATGTAGCTCTGTGCGAGGCTAAATAACTCACTAACTCGACCCCACATATCTCGTTCATGGGCGCTGGGGTAGCCTAATGGTTAAAGCGTTCGCTCATCACACCTAAGACCCGGGTTCGATTCCCCTCATGGGTACAATGTGTGAAGCCCATTTCTGGTGTCCCCCGCAGTGATGTTGCTGGAATATTGCTAAAAGCGGCGTAAAACTCAATCACTCACTAGTTCCGTCTGTATCTTTACAGCTGTTGTTATTACAAAGCGAGGCACCAAATGATTCAGGCGTAAAATATCAAAGAACCTTTCCTTGTGAAAAACTAGTTCCTGGTGGTGTTTATGATCACTGGCATCGCTCAATGTTTTTTGTCGATGTCATTAACAGGATTAGGAATCGATTTCTTTCAATTTGTGTTTGCGGGTTTTGCCTATTTCCGAGTGCAAGCGTATTAAATCAATCGAATTTCGATTTCAGTCAGTTCAGAATAGTTAGCTGGTGAGGCATGTCAGCCAGTCAAACATGATTTATACATGTGGAGAAACACAAGATCTGGTTCACTTCCCTGGGTGTTGTTGTCCCAGGCGAGTTTAGCGTTAAGACTCCCGTGAATCCGTTAACGTATGGGAGTTGCAATAACTTCTGTAACCTCAGCGCTACGATCGCTTTGTCCAAAGGCAGGCAAAATGAGAAACCCCTGATGTACGGACACAACTAAATGCATCTTCCGGACTGTTTGAAATATATTACACTTTACACGATACCAGTGTTTCGGTAATTTGGACGATTTTACTGAGAGCGTCATTAACCGGGTCGAATTGTCGCAGAGCGATAATTCTGCCAAGAGTCGCTTTGGGCGATGTTGATCGATATAGATTTGGTAATTATGTCGAGTTGCCGATATTTTATATGCATTTAGTAATTAGTACCACCTCACCTCACCTTAGAGGAGTGAGTGAATGTTGTTTTATGCCGCTCTAACGTACCAGTAATTTCAAGACAAACCTGTAAACATACTGATGCTTTTATCGAGTCTAGACCCAGCAACCAATAGGGCCTGAAACGTCTCGCGGGGCGCTACTTCCGATAGTAAGCTGGTTCTCGGCTCGCGCGCCAACTTTCGATATGCGAGACGAGGCCCAGCTAACTTCCGGTACAAGATTTCCGGTGACATGTGTATATTCAAGAACCAGTTCTGCTTCCAAATTGCGCGACCGCCAAACAGGACGTTTCTAGACCGAACCAAGTGTGCAACTATTCTTGGCTGTCACAGCTATTGACAGTCGTAATAGTTGCCTAATTTGGGGATGGTTGAATCAGAAATTTGTTATTCCTGCAAGGACTATCGGTTCCTTACTGTCAACTGACAACCATGAGACTAATCGGAATGGTATGAAGCGTTGTTTGTCACCGGAAGTACAAAGGTCTCGCGAAATGCCGTGACCTACTTACGAGCTCTGTACTTCACGTCAAGCCTGTTATCCTGTTGCTTTTAACATTCTAGAGCTATGTGGCTTTGTTAATTGTTTAACCCTCAGCTATATTCCGGTTATATGGCTGCAGTCTGTAAAAAATTGGACCTGAACCAGACAATTCAGTGATTGACATCATAAACAATCGTAGCGACCTAGATACGATGACACGCATCAAAACGATAAGTGGACGTGACCATTATGTCGTAGTGTGGAATTGTACCTCCACGACTCGTTGCCCGTCACTTTAGTGATCGACCTGCTTCGGCAACACTCGGCAGTTTACGTGTTGCTGTGATATTACTCGAAAATTGTTTACTGCAGTGTGAAACACAAGCACAACACACACAATCGACAACAAACAAATAAAACGAATTAATAAAACACGTTGTAAAGCTAACAGCGTCCCAGAAGGTACAGACATCTAATCTCTGGATCCCGAGGGTCTGTTTCCACCAACCATGACACCATTGATTAACACTGAAATCCATTGGCTTAACAACAGTGAGAGTCAGTTGACATTTGTCGGCATTTCCTGCAATCACTGTATCTCCACAAGTGTACCTGTTTCACCTCACTGCGCATGACATGTTGATATACACGAGCGCGTAGGCGCCCCTGCCTAAAGGGAGATAATTACCCAGAGGCCGCGGTAGGATACGTCGCGATTAGTCAGATCACACGGGGCGTTGTTTGAACGAAACGTTTGCAAATCGATGTCGGTTTTGTTTATGAAGGTAATTACTGGGGAGCACGCGAGATGTTAACGTGTCAGTGTAACTGTTTTATTTAACCACACGACATAACCCGACATTGCCAAGGGGACAACCTGTTCTACAACAAAGTGAGTCAGTGAGTTTAGTTTTACGCCGCTTTTAGCAATATTCCAGCAATATCACGGCGGGGGACACCAGAAATGGGCTTCACACATTGTGCCTATGTGGTGAATCGAACCCGGGTCTTCGGTGTGACGAGCCAACGCTTTAACCACAAGGCTACCCCACCGCCCTTAAATACAACAGAGCACGTTCGCCTGTAGTCATTGAGAGACAAGCCGAGCTGTGCGAGTAGATGACGGCGTTCCAGTAGCATCACAGTGTCTGACGTCAAAATATACTTCACAACTTGCCACCATGTGAAGATCTGAACACGTGTCTTCAGTAGCGAGCAGACGCTTAACTACTTTGCCCACTCGGGTGCCCCTTCACACAGTGGTAATTATCGTTATGTTGATGATGATGATGATGATGATGATGATGAAAGGACACCTTGTACAAGTACAACACTTAGCTTTGAAGTTGACCAGCATGGTGTAGTTCGCCGTCGCCCTCAAAACACAAAGATGTCGTTGTCGAACATCGGTTGACTGTGTCCAGTTGCTATACATGTCCATATTCATGGCGAAATATGCTGAAAATGTTGGACAGAGGTTTGCTACGACGCAAAAGTAAGATCTCATTTCAAAACCTGAAGTCCTAAAATAACTTAAAAAACATAATTTAGAGTTACAGCTGTCACCCCAGTGTTAAGTATTGACAACCTGCCTAATAGGAAATAATAAAGTCTTAGTTTAAAACTTATAAATCCACATCACGATTGCATATCATTTCATTTTCGGCAATAAATTTATATTTTTTTCAGTCACCATATGTTTCTGAATGTAGTTAATTGCGACTATCGAGACACTCATTGCAGATGGAGAAGTTTGGATCGTCGTAATAAGCTGTAAACGTGATCCCTCCTGAGTTCATACTTCCATATATCCCTGTGATATCGGCACGATCGACAACGGAGCAGTCTGCTAAAGTTGTTTATAGCGTTTATAACACGCTTAATTGAAGTGTGAGAATTTATAAACTGAATTAGTGGTTGAGTTATATACACTTTGCTGACACCTGCGACGACAGTAACACCTTCTGTGTGTCTAAGGCTTTGAACGAGGCGGACGTGACGTTCATTTGACGTGTAATTTGTGATTTATAATTCTAACCGTTATGAGGTTACACTGAATTTCTCAATTAAAAACTGTAACTTTGATGTTATTAAACTGGTTATGTGTACGTGATTAAACTATATTGTAGCTGGAATGTTTGACAGACGTCTTTAAGAGCACCCGTCAAAAGGTCGGGCACGCTGTTATCTTTTAAGGCGCCCCTATCGCTGTGCACGGTTACCTCTGAGGGCGCCAGAAGTCCAGAGATCCTGAGTTGGAATGTTTCTGGTTCCTGGTTCCTGATGAACCACTTGCATCAGATCCGGGTTAGAATTGATCTTCAGCAACCCATGCTTGTCGTAAGAGGCGACAACCGGGATCGGGTGGTCAGGCTCGCTGACTTGGTTGACACATGTTATGGTATCCCAATTCCATAGATCGATGTTCATGCCGTTGATCACTGGATTGTCTAGTCCAGACACCATTTACAGACCGCCACCATATAGCTGGAATATTGCTGAGTGCGGCATTAAACAACAAACCCACCAACCTAGTCTGAAAGTGAGTGTGTAAATGAATATGGTTTTAAGCCGCTTTTAGCAATATTCCAGCAATATCACGGCGGGGGACACCTGAAATGGGCTTCACGCATTGTGCCCATGTGGGGATTCGAACCCAGGTCTTCGGCGTGACGAGCGGGCGCATTAACCATTAGGCTACCCCACCGCCCCCTTAGTCTGGGAGGAAATACTCGCACAGAAGTCGTTTCATCATTCAGCCCCATTCAACATCATCAGATTGACAAAAGTCTTCGTATCCCAATTGCGTAGATCGATGCTCATGATGTTGATCACTGGATTATCTGCCAGACTCGATTATTTAAAGACCATATAGCTGGAATATTGCCTACTCACTCACTCATCAAATCGTTTGTTATCTTTGGATGGATGATTAGACTGCAGAGGCTCAAATTCCTGTCCCCCAGGGTCTTCAAGGGGACGGTCCCTTATCAGCATCGGACTAAATGCACCGGACGGCCATCTTGTTGCAGGTGTGATTAATAAATACTTCTCCGTGCAATATATTACACACTGGTTTAACCCACTTAACCCATCATAAATCTTATCATTATTTTCAGTAATGACATGTCTAGTTCTTTAAAAATGTTACCCCTAGTTGTTTTCAGCCATTAATCATGAATCCATTTCTGAATGTAATATCGAGACGTTATATCTTTAAACGACATCGTCGTCACGAGAGTCCGCTTGATAAAGCAGACAGTTGATATTCCGAGATAACCTTTAGACACCAGCTTTAAGACGTTTGAAACCAAGTCCTAATAATCTGCCCGACATTTAAAGATACACATGTTCCTTATTGGATTTGGTTTGTGGCAACTAATATTTAATGTCCTTACGCTTTTGACATAAAATTCAATACGAGTTGGCCAAACTAGGAAACTGTGTCAGCAGAAAAGGACGTTT
Source organism: Haliotis rubra (assembly GCF_003918875.1). Taxonomy (NCBI): domain Eukaryota; kingdom Metazoa; phylum Mollusca; class Gastropoda; order Lepetellida; family Haliotidae; genus Haliotis; species Haliotis rubra. Next base: position 198,563 of record NW_025765018.1, on the reverse strand, counting down.
GGTATAGCAGCTGTTCCGGTTTTTGTAAGGGGGTGTAAATCCATTTAGATCGCTTGTTAATCTAATAAAACTGTGGTTTTGGCAGTTGATTCAACAATGGGTATTGGTTGGATTACATGTATGATTAAATGAGGGGGTTTCAGACAGATTGGGATTTTATGGTTTTGAAAAAAGTCCGATATGTGACAGCGTGCACTAAATAATGGATTACTTGTTTGCGGCATACGGCGAACAGATGTTAGATAAACCGACATAACGCAGTCAAGTCATGTTCGATCCGTGGCTGCTGCGTGGAGCGGTTGGGTGGGGCGGTTGGGTGGCCGAGTGGTTAAACCGTTCGCCGGGCAGAAGACCCAGATCGATTCCAATATAGGTACACTGTTTAAAGCCCATTTCTCGTGTCCCCTGCTGTGATAACTGGAGTATTGCTGAAAGCGACGTAAAACTATACTCGCTCACTCATAAGCGGCCATTTTGTCTTTGTCCGAAAAAGTTACAGTTGTTAGACGTTTAACAAAGTGGTCATGCAGGTGAAATTTGGTCTTTGAATGGTAATGCTCCTCTAATAGGGCTGAGTGCGGCGTAAAACTAAACTCACTCACTCACTCACTCCTCTAATCGGTAGTGGCATTCCCGAACCTCAATCCAGTGGCACGTTAGAGGCGACTAACGGGACCGGGTGGTCAGGCTCGTTGACATGGTTAGCACATGTCATCGTACCCCAAATGCGCACTGCCATGTTCATGCTGTTAATCACTGTCTGGTCCAGACTTGATTATTTACAGACCGCCACCATTTTGCTGGAATATTGCTGAGTGCGGCGTTAAACAACGATCAATCCGTAAAATCAAGTGCTGGCAGCCGTGGTTAGTTCAGAGAACACATTCCATCTTTCACATCACTTTTATTTGCCATCATAATCAGTGTTGCAGGCCCTAAGGACCCAGGGCCCCGTTCCTCAAAGCGATCATAGCGCTACGACAGTCGTAAGTCTATGTTAAAGTATGGGAGTTACGATCACCTTAGCTCTACGACTGTCGTAAGTCTATGTTAAAGTATGGGAGTTACGATCGTCTTAGCTCTACGACGGTCGTAAGTCTATGTTAAAGTATGGGAGTTACGATCGCCTTAGCTCTACGACTGTCGTAAGTCTATGTTAAAGTATGGGAGTTACGATCGTCTTAGCGCTACGATCGCTCTGTGGAACAGGACCCAGAACCATAAAAAGTTGTGGGTCCTGATCAGAATGGTATAGGCCCTGTATTTCAATATGGAAATAATACGCTTAGTTATTGGGGGTGAAACAGCTGCCGGCAATAAGGACCTACATAAAACAACAGCTCTGGCTTACAGTGGTTGTGAGTCTGCATCGGGCGCAAGGACCGACGTTAATTTCGAACGCTGATCATAATTACCACTTTTGAGATATCTAGTCAAAATACAGGGAAACACTTTTGCGTCGGTGCTGAAGGGACGTACGTAAATATTTCGAATTTCGTAGTTTATTTCCGCGGCTCGACACAACCACAAAATGATACTTAAGAAGAAACACGAAGGGATAAAGCTTACAATTCGAGATATCCGTAAATTCGACACACTGGGGTTTGACCGTAGACGGGTCAACCTCATCTTAAGAGCCGACACAAATGGGGATCGGGTGGTTAGCCTCAATGTCGTGGCTTTCCTTCTCCATCAGCATGGATAACGACTCCTGCATTCAATCCCCGGTTTGTCCGTGGCTTTACACAACATCATGCTTCATGATTACCTGGAGAAACTTAACACGTATTGTGAACGAGATGTACGCGTTTACGGTTCTGTTTCAACATACGCCAATACCACACACAATCAAACGTAGTTGTGTTGTCAGTATCAAACAATCAACAGAGCATTCAGTCAAACATTGCTGAGAACATATCATTGTTGCCAGTCAGCCCGCCATCGGCGTCGGGACATCTTTACCTCGTTCTCCGTCGCCTGGTTACGTGACAACTTAACCTCTCAGCTGCCATAGCCATGTCATCGATTATAGCAAGTTATCGATCGATTATGGCCAATCAAAAATACCATAAATCACTAAGTGTGGCTATTACTTCAAACGAGCGAAACATTCCCTTTCAAAGAAGATACCACTTGATGGGGTTTGATTTTATAAAATGTTCATTTCGATACACTCAGTTAATTACCTCCCACTTTAGATACGCCGAGAAAATGTTGTCTCTTTAGATTAGCGAGTATCGGAAACATTTGACATTGGTCGATGTGCAGTTGGATTTCATCAATGAAACTAGCCCGACCTGCCTTAAGCGCGTTCAATTCAAGAAACTATTAATTTCCGCGTGTCATTCTGGGTAGTTGCTATCTGACGGCGTGTTGTGTTGTGCTGCGCCTTTAAACGACGTCTCACGGGGCTAATGTCCCGCATGACATTGCGACGAGGAAGCGTTAGGCTACACGTGGACTACCCCTCCAGCGGACTTGCACTCAACCGGAGATGTAGTCATCAGTAAATGGCTTTACCCGATGATGTACGGGTGTGTCAAGAAGCAACGGCGATCAGAAAATAGTCCCAATCACGGACATTGTGTGGGCATCAAGCGCTGTTTTTAATCGCCAGAAATGAGTGTAGTGTCTGGTTCTACAAGTTTCTTTATCGGAGCTGCTAATGTGTGAGAGACAACCGGTGATTGTGCTTTGGAGTTTCAAAGTGGTACCACCTTGAGGTTATTTACATAAACGTTGACGATGACATTTTGTGAGCTACAGCCAAGATCATTCAACAACAAGTATTAAAGGTTGATATTTAAACAACAGTGAGACCAGAGACAAGCGGGATGGCGACAGAAGGGTAAGACCTGTTCGCATAATAATTCACCTCTGAAATGGGGTGGGGGCCTTTGAAGGAGGGGTCGGGGAGGGGCCTGAGTGTTATGAACATCAACAAAGATACAGCTATGGATAGGGTACGGTACGAATCTCACCATGTATTACCTTTTGGTACGTAACAAATCTCACCATGTCTTACGTTTTGGTACATTACAAATCTCACCATGTCTTTCCACTTGGCACACTGCGAATCTCACCATTTCTTACTTTTGGTACATTACGAATCGCATCATGTCTTACTTTTGGCAAGTTACTAATCTCACCATGCCTTACCGTTTGGTACATTACGAATATCACCATGTCTTACCTTTTGGAAACCAACGAATCTCACCATGTCTTACTTTTGTTACATTACGAATATCACCATGTCTTACCTTTCGGTAACCTACGAATCTCATCGTGCCTACCTTTTGGAACGTTATGATTCTCAACATGTTTTCCCTTTATGTACATTACGAATCTCAACATGTCTTACCGTTTGGTTACATTCGAATCTCACCATGTCTTACCTTTATGTACATTACGAATCTCACCATGTCCTACCGTTTGGTTACATCCGAATCTCACCATGTCTTACCTTTGGTTACATCCGAATCTCACCATGTCTTACCTTTGGTTACATCCGAATCTCACCATGTCTTACCTTTGGTTACATCCGAATCTCACCATGTCTTACCTTTGGTTACATCCGAATCTCACCATGTCTTACCTTTGGTTACATCCGATTCTCACCATGTCTTACCTTTGGTTACATCCGAATCTCACCATGTCTTACCTTTGGTTACATCCGAATCTCGACATGTCTTACCTTCGGTTACATCCGAATCTCGACATGTCTTACCTTTGGTTACATCCGAATGTCACAATGTCTTACCTTTCATTACTACATGGTTCGTGTCAAATTCTCAGATCCAAAACTGTACGCTCACGGTATAAATTCCTTCGGTTGCCATTTTATTCGTTCCGTTCAAGTTAGTGTCTTATCCTTATTTCTTAATGAATTATTGGGCCCGATCATTTACCGTTGTTCGACAACCTTTCATCGTTATCAATATCAGGAATAAGGTGAAGGTGCGAGCTGGGTTGATGACGCTTTGAACTTTACATGTGAATGTATTTCAGTAACAGTAAACTACGGACATAACGAACTCAAAGAGACACGTGACTTTAGTTCGTTTTAACCATAGTTCGTTATACGATTTTCGACTAAAATATACAGCAAGTGGCCAGGACCAGTACACAGTTCGTTACATCTGTAAGTTCGTTATAAACGTATTTACTGTATGACACGACGTTTCAGCTTCATGCAGGTCTCAGGCATTCTCGGGGCGGTGGGGTAGCCTAGTGGTTAAAGCGTTCGCTCGTCACGCCGAAGACCCGGGTTCGATTCCTCACATGGGTACAATGTGTCAAGCCCATTTCTGGTGTCCCCCGCCGTGATATTGCTGGAATATTGCTAAAAACGGCGTAAAACCAAACTCACACAGACATTCTCATGACCCCAAATCACTCACTCATTCACTCACCGAATCCAACCACAGCGTTACAGGAATGACACACAATACAATACATGATCGTAGAGTCTTCAATTCAGCTGATTTTCTGAACCATTAAGACCTAGTCTGTCATACAGACTCTGAAGCAAATATATCCAAGAAAGCCCACGCAAGTCTAGAAAATGTGACAAGTGTAGAATGAAGAGAGTATCAGGACTCCTTTTCATTATATTTTATGCTTTAGACTATGAACTTTTTTTTCTGTAAAATATGTTCATTTCAGAGACTAGTTATTAGCCTACATTAAGACCCCGCCCACAGATATTCGAAGGAGTGAATACAAAGCTTTAATCAAAGCTTGACGCTTAACGGAGGGTGAAATTTCCCTTCTAGGGCTGGCTTTAAGAGATAATCGCTCAAGTAATGTTATTCAATGCAAAAATGTCGTTGGTCGAGTCTCTGTGTGTATTGATTGATAGACACGAGTCTGATGTATTGCGCTTATCTATGTAGAGTGACTGTGTACTTTAATATTCTCTGTCGCGTATTCACCGTCATAATTCAGACGGACGATCGTGTACCTGCATACAGCAAACATCTGGAAAAGTAATCTCGCTCGTCACGATATGCCGTGATTGAGAGTAGTTTTAGGGGTTTTTTTCTGGTGTGTGTGTCTGTGTGTTCAAAAAGTCACGTGCTTTCGGGTGGCACGATTGTCAAGGTGCTCCCCGTGGTCCCGTGCTTTAGGGTGGCACTCTGGCCCAGATGTTCCCCGGCAAGATATGCCATGGTTGAGTGTCATGTATATGTTCCCAAAGTCGTGGGTCGATGGGTGGGTGGGTGAGTGAGTGAGTGGGTGGGTGGGATTTGGGTGGGTGAGTGAGTGAGTGAGTGCCCATGCTCATGCAGGTCGTAAAGTCGTAGACCACGATCAGCTCGTTTACAACGAGAACGACCAGAACGCTGACAAATCCGGAGACAAAATCCAGGTAACTAGGAATTCAAACCGACGATCATAAGTCAGAGGCATTCGGTAAGGGCGGACAGCGAATCAAGGAGACTTAAACTTCTGGAACATTCTAGAATCTGCACTGGAACTCAGAAGCGTTGGGGTATCCAAAATGATGGAGGGTACTAGGTGTGTCAAACAGTAACGTTTTATTCCTTTAAAATGGGAGGTGTAAAGACCTATCGTTAACTTTCGGTCTATCATAAAACGGTTCCTTGCGGTTTTACCCAAAAGTAAAAACGTTATTTAAACTGTTACTTGGCTTAAAACAGTTGCCGAAGCACTGCAGATTGTGGGGCAAAACGCACGCACACGCTCTCGCACAGGAAGATGTTCCTGTCTCAAACGAAATTACGTACGAGTACAAGATCCAGCACCCTGTCACTCCTCCCCATATAACATCTCAACTGCTACCCCAAGCCACCACCTACCATATTTAATGTCCTAACCACTAGCCCCCCCACCCACCCCAGTCGCTCACAATACGCACCGTCTTACTTCCTCTGCGTTTGGGGGCCATTATTGTGACACGGTACTTCGTGAAGGCCTGAAAGAAAGTTCTAACGTGGTTGAGCCACGTCAATGCTAGCCACTCTGTGCACGATTTGTTGACGGATATTCCACAATCAGTGACTCGGATCGTGACGACAACAATACCCGTGTCTGTTCCTGTCTGTAGACAGTTGTGGGAACAAGCAGGTCTAGATATACATGTACTTCGATCGTGTTTGTAAACAACGTCCCAATCCGATTTTTCGCTCGCTGCTTCACGGTCAAACTGTTGAGTTCTTGCATCAAACACGTCTTCTTGATTGTATGTGCGTTTGGGGAGGCTTACAGTTTCGTCACCTGCAGGTAAGGATTTTGTTTCATTACTAACACGAATTCCTGATATTCGAATAACGGCATTAGATACGTCGTTCCAACATCCGGGTTCGTAGGCGTAGTGTTATATGTTCGCAAAATGGGAAACGTCACAATTTAATGATATTGTGTATGACACACATTGAACGTCAACGATCCTATTGTGCAAAAGACATTAAGCAGGTAACATACGCGTCGAACCAGGTACTTTACTCAGGAAGCGATCATACCAAGCCGCACGTAAGTTGGCATCATTGTGCTCGAGGAGAGACAAAATCTGCGTGTATTTAGTTCTTATGATAGGTTGGGAAATGAATAATGCAAAAAAATCTACCCAAGTGCTGATTCGAATAATATTCATGTCCGCAAAGTGTGCACGTTAAGATTCACGAAACAAGGCCAAGATTGCAGCATGCTAATGTTCCAATCATGTTATTTATTCTGTACTCCGTGGTCGCTCTTTGCTGAAGGAGCGTATACCAGAGAGTGAGCGTATACCAGAGAGTGAGCGTACACCAGAGAGTGAGCGTACACCAGAGAGTGAGCGTACACCAGAGAGTGAGCGTGTACCAGAGAGTGAGCGTATATCAGAGAGTGAGCGTATACCAGAGAGTGAAGAGTGAGCGATAGGGTAGCCTAGTGGTTAAGACGTCCGCTCGTCACGCCGAAGGCCGTGGTTCGATTCTCCACTTGAGCACAATGCGTGAAGCCCATTTCTGGTGTCCCCCGTCGTGATATTGCTTGAATATGGCTTAAGATGGCATAACATACAACTTACTTTACTCACTCCGCAATGTTGAGCGGTTGAAATTCGCATCATACCAAAAGTTGTTCAAAGATGGTATTTGCTGTTCTCCTGCCTGGAGCAGGCATACAACTAGAATTCGTATTTAGTATATTATCTGAGCTAGGTTTCCATGTTAAATGTATGGTATTTCAGTGAACAAGCACTGTATATGAAACGGAATTTGTCACAAACAATCGCAAAAACCCCTGCAGATCCGGGTTAGAATTAATTCAATTATAATTAATTAACTTAATGCTTAGTCCATTTATATTGTGCTAACTCCACACCGACAGCATGTTCAGACAGGTCATTATTACCACGGGTAACCCAAGCTGCCTGTTAGGCGCTAGAAGGTTATAGTCACATGACTTATCCAACCGGGTACCCATTTTCTGGTGGGTGAACAGAGGCAATTTTGAACAAACACACTTGCCTAAGGTGAGACCACATGTATCATATGTGCTTCGTTGTGGGGCAGGACTGAAATCCTAGAAACTCTCAGGAGTCAAGCTGACAGACCCGGCCACCCATCCAATGACTCTCCGCGCCCAACGTTGCTTAACTTCAACTGATTTGTTACCTGAGCTCTATGCACAGGGTAATGGGGTTTTATTCACGCGACCACTTACAATACGTTAACAACTCATTAATTGTCGCAATTCAAAACCAAAAAAATAATTTTAATAATTCAAACTAATAGAAATATGTATGTTAAATACTCCTGCTCTCATTGCATTGAAATATTCTCCCAACCCGACACTTTTAAGAAAACAATGGAAAGCGGATTTTTATCATCATTGTTATTACCAAGTAAAGGTGTTAAAATAATCATGCATTGAGAACCGTTTCCGCATCCAAAGTCTCCATGGAGATCCAAAAGTGTCTGCACTGTGATGATCAAAGCTTGTATTCAATATGATTCCACTATGGAGCCAAAGACAGACTTAGCTCCCAAGAGAGATGATGATACAGACGTCCACGTGTATCTACCACAGCATCAATAACGGTACTTGCTGATTCAGCCGCCGTCATTGTGTTAGAACAATGCGTTCATCAGACTCCTGGAGATACGACTGAGTTCAAAGACAGCTTTATGAATAATTCTAGATCTACCGTTACTGTAGTCGTATGTATCAAGACTTGTTTACGATCTGTTGACTGTTACTTGCTGTGACAATGTCATGGGATTTTCGATCCCACGACGTGACGCTCTGTACACGTGCAGCAATTTGAGATTGACATGCTACATGTCCTGTGAAATATTAAATTTTGTCTACGGAACCCTTTCAGGCTAACATTTTTTGTTGCCTTGATAAATCAACTTAAATGAAAACAAAGACTGAAGATACTTGAACTATAAGAGCTAAAGTTTTCAAGGCGGCATCTTGAATTTTCAATATATATTGTTTTAGTCTTGTGGCTCTAACTGACTTACATATTACTCTGTGTTCACAAAATATATTATAAAACATATGTTGACTTGTGTATATTCCGTCCATCCTTCCAACCATCCAAGGGGCGGTGGGGTAGCCTAGTGGTTAAAGCGTTCGCTCGTCACGCCGAAGACCCGGGTTCGATTCCCCACATGGGTACAATGTGTGAAGCCCATTTCTGGTGTCCCCTGCATTGATATTACTGGAATATTGCTAAAAAGCGGGATAAAACCATGCTCACTCACTCACTCCAACCATCCATAGTGACAGTTAGGGATCTTGTTTATTACTTCATTAAAATAGGTAGTTTTAACAAATGTTTAAATAACTATGTTTTCCCAACTAGGCTTTTTAATTCGGTCCTCAACTCATCATCCAAAATACCATTTTACTGGGAAATATAACACAAACTTGCATATTATCACCAATTTAAGAAATATGGTATAACTTCCGTCACAATCAACAATGGGTGGTAACGACTACCTGCAGCATTGTTTAGACGGGTAGATGCATTTGCACGTGCGTTGCCATAGCGATTGTACAATTGACAATCAAAGCTATGAATGAACTCGTAAAAATAGTAAACCTCCAACAAAACTACAGGCATGAAAAATGTAATGAGAATATTCCTACATCAGTTATTTTGTTTATCAATTGTGATAACAGAAATAAAGAATGAATGGCGTTTGACGTTTTTCATAAAATATATTGTGTACGCAAACCTACGGAGAGTACATCGCATTTGCATACAATAACTTGCATCCGAAACGTACATATTTTTTTTTATTTTTTTTTATTTTTTATGAAGCCAAAGTCTTCCATCATAAACGGCGGTCATTACATGATGACATATACAAATACATGAACATAATGAGATATCCAACATACCAGGATGTAACATAATTAGACCAGTGAAATATCAGCCTGTATAGGGTGTTGTATGTGGTGCCATACCCAACATATCATGTTCTATATAGCGCAACATGCAGCATACAGTGTTGTATATAGCGTCACATCAGACACAGCATATTGTATATGGGGTCACATCCAACATATGCTGCATATTGCGCAACATCCAACATAAGTTGTATAAAGTGTCATATCCGAAATATCGAGAAACGTACATTTTGACTGATGAAATTTCCACGGGGTAAACATGACACGATTGGCTCTCTTGTTGACTGATCTACTTGATCTGATTTTACAAAAAAGTGTTGACAACAGAAGTTGAGAAAAACGATAGTCGTAGAATATTTAACAAGCAAACTTTAGTTGTGTTCAAAACTACGAAATAAACGCCAAACAACATTTAATTTCTATTTCCTATAGTACTATTCCGTTCGGTTCTTCAGAGAATAAAAGGATTGGTCTGTTTAGACATTGTATACTATATGTCTGGAGAGTGAGTGAGTGTGTTTAGTTTTACGCACACTCAGCATTATTCCAGCTATATGGTGGCGGTCTGTAAATAATCGAGTCTGGACCAGACAATCCAGTGATCAACAGCATGAGCATCGATCTGCGCAATTGGGAACCGATGACATGTGTCAATCAAGCCAGCGAGCCTGACCACCCGATCCCGTTAGTCGCCTCTTAGGACAAGCATGGGTTACTGAAGGTTCATTCTAACCCGGACCATCACGGGTGATATGTCTGGAGAGGGGTATCCATGCTATACTGTGACATGGTATCTCATGCTGGAATACGTCCGGACGAGTGCACACATTCACACTCACAAACACAGCTGTCACTATATAAGTGCAATGGTCTTGAAAGCGACATAAAACCCGTTTTCACCTCAACTCACCCCGCATTAGGAGCAGATCAAGCGGAAGGTTGTTGATTCACCACTCTTGGCGATCATAAAATCAGAGTGGTACATGGTTTGGGTAAACAGAGGTATGTCCTGACGGGTCAACTGGACACCGTGGGATCCTGTTGGTATATATGGCTTTCTTGGTAGGCTGGTGGGTATACAGTGTTTCGTTCAAAGCCTGAAAAGACGTTTGGCTGGAACTTTCTGGCACTGTCATCGAGATTCTGACGAGGGTCAAGGTAAGACTCTGAGATAAATAACGTTCTTGCTTTTTTACTGACGTAACTGGTCTTATAGTCGGGTGCATAAATTAAAGTTACGATCAACATTATGTTTGACGTTTAGGAGCAAATTATTCTTTTAGCACAAGCAGGTGGTGAATCATGCTTTTAAATTATAATATTTCCAAAATAAACCTTTTACTAACCTTTTATCTTTGAAATTCATTTTTTACATTAACAAAATCTGGTTTCAATTTCGAGCACAGACCAGCAAGGAGAGTTTTCAGTGTTATCTGAACCAGCGCGAGTTGTACAATTCACAGATAACCTCATGCACGTGAAGTCCGTGCAAATCACTCCTTGTTGGCGAAAGACGTGTACGGACAGAATGAACACATTTTGGTTTCAGTTTATTGTGAAAACGATGAGGTTCGTTTCAGATCAGAACCCCAGCTCCAAACATGAAACACAAATAGAAGCAGTACTTTTGAGGGTGTATTTTTAGATGAACAATATACTTTGCGATTACATCATAATGTAGCGTATTACACTGAGTGGAAATTAGGTCAAGTCCGTGTTCATTCGGGGTCGTACTGACCTCCACTATATTTTACGGCAATTAATTGAGAATCAGGCGATAGCAATTTTTGACCTTGCTGATATTTAAGTCATCGCGCCCAGCCGGCTTTGTAGTTTACCTCTGGATTTGTCGATCCAGACGCCAGTATTTTCATGCCGGCGTAGAGCGGCCATATTGGTAAAAAATAAACCAACAGTCACTCACTCATTCACTACCGGGACCCGTAAAGATCCGGGCTTGAAATGGTCTTCACTAACCATGCTTGCATTTTGTCGTAAGAGGCGACTAACGGGATCGGGTGGTCAAGCTCGCTGACTTGGTTGACACATGTCATCGTATCTCAATTGCGCAGAAGGGTGCTCATGCTGTTGATCACTGGATTGTCCGGTCCAGACTCGGTTATTTACGGTCTGTTGCCATATAGCTGGAATAATGCTGAGTGCGGCGATAACAACAAAGACAACAAACAAACATATGCTACCGGATATATATTACTTAGATACTAATAGATAGGTATTGTTTACTGATAAACTAGGTTATAAAAGTATATTATATAAATATTTATTGTCGTATAAACAGCAAAATGGCAATGAACCTGTCAAATTACACACTATTGTTTAGAACAGAATGACTCATGATTTCAAGCAACTTAATTATAACTATCCAGTCATGTTATGGAGGTACATTACATTCTTCTAACGACACTAACCTTGAAGTATACTTACGTAAAGTATTTACGATCCCGACGTAATTTACGATGTCGAGTACTCCGCCCTCAATCAAGATCGTAATGCCACTTGCGCTGTTCTCTGAGCTCTTACGCCCGTCAGCGTTAATATATAACGCGCACTTGACAGATAAAGCCAGCATAAACAATTGCGCCTCGTCTCATGACGGGATATGAAAACAGATTGTTTTGGGTGATCGAAATAATCAGTTAAGATTTATGACCATGAGAAACATCCAGCCGAAATTCCATTCCGATTGGACCCACCCTGTATTATAAATTTGAACGAGTTGACGTATGCGGTTAAGATGTCCTCGAGCAGATCGAAAACTATTTACGTCAATGGTAGTTATTCGCAAGTCTTGTTTGCTCGTAGTGCTGATTGTAGTCTGTGTTTTAGCTGCGGTTGGGAATGATGTATGTTAAGACAGCTCTTGTGAAGCCGGATAGCACTTCATCTTGAAGAGACGTCTCATCGATCGTGAAGATTCGGGTTAGAATTGATCTTCAGCCATCCATGCTTGTCGTAAGAGGCGACTAACGGGATCGGGTGGTCAGGCTCGCTGACTTGGTTGACACTTGGCATTGCATCCCATTTGCGTAGATATATGCTCATGGCGTTGATCACTGGATTGTCCGGTCCAGACTCGATTATACTTACAGACCGCCACCATATAGCTTGAATATTGTTGAATGTGCTACTCAACAACCAAACCAAACCTCCTGATCGTGATCGTTTCACCTAAAGCCGTCAACTCCGGGCTTTGCTCCCACATCAAGCAGAACTATCCCAACTCTTTCAACCACTCTGTGACCAATGTAGTATCGGTGATCTGAGAGCGGAAGGTGTCTGTGGTTTCATCATACCGAGAGATGCTAATAATGTTACTGAGATTGCAAAACAAGGAATGGCTTGCTGTAAATTGTGTTTGAGTGGAATATCCATGCTATATCTCAGTGGGTGAGCCCCGATCACTACACAAACGATACGTAAATGTACGGATCAGTGTGGATATATCCATGTTATATCTCAGCGGGTGAGCCGCGAGCACTACACAAGAGATGCGTAAAAGTACGGATCAATGTGGATATATTCAGTATACGTTAAAACGTTTATATCGAACACGCTTATAACGAAACGGGGGATATAATGATCTTGGGTTTGTTTCTTTTGTCACGGCCATTTCATGCATATTTAAGTCGAAATGCGTTTAGCGAACTACGGTTATGACGAACAAAACCTAGTGACAATAGTTTACAAATGTAAATGCGAAAGTCATGCAAAAAGGGTTACATCGCACCCCCATCATATTTGTCCTAGTCGCAGAAGATGGCTATTACAAAACATACACATGCTATTAATATGGAAAGGTATAAGGAGGTTCAAAATTATTTTTTCTTGAGACAATCATTATTATGCGCAAATCCAATCATCGCTATAATTATCCATGACAAGTCAGTTTCTTGACTCATGTGACAGGGATCAGCCTGCTCGTGGTTGTCCCGTCCAAGAATCCGTGATTGGAAGACATTACAGTGAAACGATCCATCGTGTTTAAACAGTGTACCTTTCACTTGTAAATGTCTCAGTTGTAGAATGAATATCAGTGCGTGTTAATGTGTCTTCCTTCAGTACAAGTTGAAAGCCAACCCAATAATCGCTAAATAATGACCCCATAACAATATTTCGGTTGTTATCCAGTTTCGTTCGGTATGTGTGGTTGTACACAAAAGGCACGCGTTCTACTTTTCCCTCCTCCGAATAGCATTATACCGAATATTCATTATTCAGTTGCCATGTTGGCCAACGGATACCCGTTTTGTCACACATTACGAAACGAAAGAAAACGGTTACTATTTCAGTCGTTAATTGTCAGTAGCATAACCCGGTGGTCGAAGCTTCAGCTATTTACGCCGAAGTCCCGGGTTCGATTCAAAAATGGGTAAAATGTATATAGCTGCTTGTCGTTTTAGTTCCTTTGTTTTGTGCCGCAAAGGAGGGAATATTGCTAAATGTGGCATACAACAAGTCCCCTGGCATCGTCGAACCCGAAATCCCCACAATGACACCTAATTTCAGACAAGCAAGTCATACACCCCACACTGTAGTTTTTCTATTAAAAAACAGCCATAGTAATCTACACCAGATCTATAATTCGTTATGATCGATCCGTCATTATCGATCTCTGTCAATACTCGCCCTAGAGCTCCACTGAAGTCACTAATAACTCATCACGGCGTCAGGGAGGTCGATATTACGTGTTGAACACCATAGTTTGTCAGAACCCTTTCATCCAACATTGATTTCTTACAAGGGTTCATTGATACTATAATCCTAACATACGACGTTAATCCTCTCCTACATGGGGATTTAACTCTCGAACCGTGATCTCGTCTACAACGAGAATTTGATGCCATTGATGTGCTCGGTCTGAAAATAGCTGCACATTAATATTGGAATTGTGAAAGCTTTACTATGAATGAAAAATGAGACAATATCTTCGAATGTTTCGTTCTCTTAGATTTTTGTTTTAAATTTGTCACTTTAATATCCAACATTAACCTCGACAAATCACATGAATTAATTTCTTTGAGAGTTATTTAGATGAAGTTATATCCAAAGGAATTAAGCCGGATGATAATATGTCTTCATAATACATGTCTTTGTTGAGCTATCGGAATAGTGAGTGAGTTTAATTTTACGCCGTTTTAGCAATATTCCAGTTATATCAATAGCCAAGAATGGTCTTCGCACACAGTACCCATGTAGGGAATCGAACACGGGTCTTCTGCGTGACAGGCAAACGCTTTAACCACGATTCTTCCCCATCACCCCAGTGTTGTTTTTCTCAGGGATCTGGCGTCTTGACAATACACACGGACGAGTTGAGCGACAGTCCTCGCAATCTGTCACGTCACTTGACTGAGTTATATCAAGTCAGGCGCTAACGTTGGTTCGGTCGCTAACGTTGGTCTTGGCGCTAACGTTGGTTCGTTCGCTAACGTTGGGCTTGACGCTAACGTTTGTTCGGTCGCTGAAGTTGGTCTTGATGCTAACGTTGGTTCGTTGCCGGTACCATTCCACCAAAGGGTCGGTGTGGTAGCCTTTTGGATAAAGCGTTCGCTCGTCACACGTACACCCGGTTTTGTTTCCCCTCCTGGGTACAAAGTGTGAAGCCCATCCCCGTCGTGAGTCTGCTTGACTGTTGCTAAAACCGGCGTAAAACCTTACTCACTCACTCCATTCGAATAACGGCACTACAATTAGCTACCTTAACAAATAACGGTCATGACGAGACGTTACTGTAAATAACGATTTGCGTAAAGCTCCATTTTTCTGTGAAATACACAATGCCATTTTAGAAAGTGGTCAAATGTAACTTATGTTATATTTGGGATTACTCTTTCTTAGTAAAGAACAGATTCTAGTACTTTTGGGTTGAGTCCCATGTTCCATCGGGCGGTGGGGTAGCCTGGAGGTTAAAGCGTTGGCTCGTCACACCGAAGACCCGGGTTCGATTCCCCACATGGGTACAATGTGTGAAACCTATTTCTGGTTTACCACGCCATGATATTGCTAAAATATTGCTAAAAGGGACATTAAACCATTCTCACTCACTCACTCATTCATTTTTATCGTGATAGAATGATCAATAAAATCCCCTGGATACACGAGGATGTCAGCCGTGGTCTACACAACATAACAATTGGCACATTAACAGCTGAATAAACTCGTTTAACTACTGAAATCAACGTCATTAACTTTCCCTAGACTCAACAACGTCCTTTGTCAACACCTGCTCCGTAGCGCAGTTTGTGTGATTAATTACTCTCCTTAGTACTTAACCCCCTGATTTGAAAAGCCCGTCTATATATACACTACTAGCTAGATATTTGAGTCCGTGTGATAAGTTATCTTTTTTTAGTGGTATGCATCGCTATCTAGACCAGCTGACCTACATGACCTTACGTCACGTCATGGTCCGACCTTCACATTTCATCAAGTTTAAATAATGAGTTGTTTGTGTCGGAAACAAATTGAGTGAGTGAGTGAATATTGCTGTACGCCGTTTTCAGCAATATTCCAGCAATATCACAGTGGGGGACACCAAAGTGGGCTTCACAACTTGTGCCCATGTGGGGAATCGAACCCGGGTCTTTGGCGTGACGAACGAACGCTTTAACCACTTGGCTACCCAACCGCCCCTCGGAAACAAAGTGTGAGGGAGTTTTTTTGTTAATCTGTTTACGGATTTTCGGAACAGTTTGAGTTTATATTGTATTCTTTAAAGAACGTGTTTTAAATGACTCTAAAAGTTTGTTCGATTGTGTAAATCAAGCGAACGAAAGACATAAAAGTCGTAAAAGTTAAAAGTTTATTTTGTGTGACTTGTAGACAAGTTTCTTAGCATTCCGTTTCATTTCTGAAATGTTCGCCAATTGAAACAGAACTGCCAAATATCGCGAAAATTCATTATAAGGAACATACGTGAATCTGATCTACTACTAACAGAGCGAAAACAAACCATGATTGACAAATACTATAAAGTGCGGTTTTTAGGAAATATCCATATGGCTGGCGATAAAACGTCTTAGAGTATTGATGACGCGGTGCATGTATGATAGTCTGGGTAGGATCCGGCGATCAGGTCACTGCGGGCGGGTGTATTTTGAAGTGAAAGTGATCAAAACCGTTTTAAATCCTACATCTGCACTCAAGTTTGTCTTGGTGATAATTATGTTGAACATGCTCCTAAATATATCTAATGACGATTAATTAACAGCCGTCGACTGGAATGTTTATCAACACGAAGTACGAACGCCATATAATCAATGCTGAGGCACTAGAAGGTTAACAGTCATATGACTTCTCCCACCGGGTACCCATTCATCATATGACTTCTCCCACCGGGTACCCATTCATCATATGACTTCTCCCACCGGGTACCCATTCATCATATGACTTCTCCCACCGGGTACCCATTCATCATATGACTTCTCCCAGCGGGTACCCATTCATCATATGACTTCTCCCACCGGGTACCCATTCATCATATGACTTCTCCCACCGGGTACCCATTCATCATATGACTTCTCCCACCGGGTACCCATTCATCATATGACTTCTCCCACCGGGTACCCATTCATCATATGACTTCTCCCACCGGGTACCCATTCATCATATGACTTCTCCCACCGGGTACCCATTCATCATATGACTTCTCCCACCGGGTACCCATTCATCATATGACTTCTCCCACCGGGTACCCATTCATCATATGACTTCTCCCACCGGGTACCCATTCATCATATGACTTATCCCATCGGGTACCCATTCACTGCTGGGTGAACAGAGGCTATTTATGAGCAAACTCACTTGCCTTGGGTAAGACCACATGTGTCACGTGTACTTGGTTGTAGGGCAGGACTGGACACTCTCAGACATCAAGCTTTTAAACACAGTCACCTATCCAATGACTCTCCGCGCCAACACGTTACGTTGCTTAACTTCCACTGATCTGTGACCTGGGCTCTCCACCGAACCACACACCGTCGTGTAGTCTCGAAGTATTACCATCAAAGGCACAGGCCACTCAAATGTTCACAAAGCACATAGCACCATATACCCCTTAAACTGGTCAACAGCTACGAATATGACCTTCCCATGACTCATGGTTTTCATTGACTTTAAAAAGCACCAACTGTGATAGGATACGTGTTCTGGGAACGGATACGTGTTCTGTAAATCGATATCGTAAAACTATTTCACTCGTGTTTACCAGCCGTGGGTCAGATCGTACTTTGGTGGTCAGTTCGAGTGGCATAACGAATGTCATGGTATCCGTTTCCAGCTCGGACAATGGTCAGCGTCTAGCCGGTGTTGTATGGGCTTATAATTCATAATAAAATGCTTATTGTTGTATTTTGTCCCCAGGGTAGCGTGGATACTACCCCTATGCTGGACCATGTCACTCAGTCGTTGAACGGTCAGACCGAGTAGCCTCTGAGACAGTGGCCAGTGCTATTATGGGTCATTTAACTGTTTGGGGATCAAGGCCTTGAGGCTTTTATAACATATAGTATGTTGTAATTTTGAAACATATGGTCACAGTTTGCACATGGATGTTCTTTAAGCGCCAACGCAACAAGCAAGTTATATCCCTCTGTAAACTGTCTAACAAGGGCAGGTACAGTCCGCTTGAGTCAGAAACGGACCGATGAATTGCAAATTTTATCATTGTACAAACTTGCCACATAAAAATAAATAGTACACATGTTTATCATTTACTAATACCCAACAGCTTTCTTTATTTGAAAATTTTCCGGACTCCTCTCCGGAGTACATTGTGTGAAGCCTAGTTCTGGTATCCCCCGCTGTGACATTGCTAAAAGCGGCGTACACCATACTTAACTCAACTCACACGATCCTAAGGAAGAGAGTTTATGGAGTATATTACTTCTAATTGACATTCAAAGACGTAACAACCTCTACTTTGTGGTTGTAATTTGGTGGTCAGATCCAAGTTTACGTTTAATTGTCTGGATATGCTCGTATACTCAGATGTGATTGGTGTCTTTTCAAATCGTGAATACTTCAATGGTCAGTTACAAGGGCGGTCACAGTTTTGTCTCGGTTGGTCATTGCAGTTCCTTCATGTGTCAACATCTTGGGGATGTAGAGAGTTTGTAGTGAGTTTAGTAAAAGCTCTGAACCGGTAATCGTCATCCAAAGTCCGTGTGACACTGACCGGTTTTTGTGGTTGTGGCTTTTTGTTGCTGTTGTTGTTGTTGTTGTTTTACGCCGCACTCTTCCGTTTCCTGGCTATATGACGGTTGTCTGTAAATAATCGAGTCTGTGCCAGACAACCCAGTGGTTGACGTCATGAACACCGATCTACGCAACTGGAATACGATCTCATGCACCAGCCATGTTTGCGACCGTTATTCGCCTTTTACGGACTATCTTGGCCTGGATATGAATGGAATGCTGTTGAAAGCCGGTGTCCCCGCCGTCAAATGAAACGCTCTCACAGCAGCTCAGGTTATTTTTACTGGTAACCAGTCTGTTTGTGTCGTATATTTTGTTCAGATTATAACTGACATGGCAAGACGGCAGACTGACTTATGTCAGGGTTTGGTCAGTCGAATTCCGGCTGGTCCGTTACTGGTCAGACGCTGGTGTCTCGACTGAACGGTAGCCGTAGCGTGAGACGTGTTAATATCTGATTATGGGGACCACGATGTTGTTGACTGTCGGTGAATTACTGCCAGGTCTTTTGTGTTCATCGGTCAGCCCTGCTAATTGACCCATGCTGACCGGAGCGATGGATTTGCCTTGTGTATAAATCTTTCGCTCGTCACGCCGAAGACTTGGGTTCCATTCCCAAAATGGGTACGATGTGGGAAGCCCATTTTCGGTGTCGCCGCCGTGATATTGCTGGAATATTGCTAAAAGCGGCGAAAACTAAACTCAGTCAGTCAATCAGTCCAAGACAAATTCTTTAATTCAGTCTGTGACGTCATGTTTGTCAAATTAGTTTTCTCCTTTCGTCATAAAAGCGTGATATTGTTCAAAGAAGCGTAAAATTTACACGTTCACGGAAACGCCTTCACGTGCTCGAGAACCTTGAGAAGCATTCGTCTCCACTCGCTCCTTTCCGTACCTATTCGGCTTGTCCCGGAATAAACACGAGTTGGTCACAAGTGTTTTCATTCGTAACTACTCGTCCCTTTCCGTAACCTGAAAGAAAACTCGTACCTCTCTCGGAGCCATTTTACTGAACTTGACTCTGTCTGAGCGCAAAAGCGCAGAGAGAAAGAAATAGTCTAGGGCATGTAACTCTAGTTTACTTGGAAAACAAACATGGCATCAACGCCAAGGAAAATACCTCAAAGGTTATGTTTAACATGCCTAAGTACTTTCCAACGCCATAATGTTAATATATCCAGGTTATAAATATTCAGGAAACCCAGGAGGACTATGCAATAAATTAAAATATACTTGAAATGTCTGGAAAAAAATTATGCAAGCCGAAATGAAAATTATTTCGACTAACTATTTTGACTTAATTTCTTCTCTACATACGCGCATTCTGATTGGCTGGGGGAATATTTCTCCTGGACATGGCTACGAGAGGGGTACGAGTCTCTTTCAGGTTAGAATAAAGTCCCCAGCAATCTGTAATGGTTGTCGGTGGCAACCAAATGCATCAGCTCTGTGAGGTGAGGTGAAATTGGGTTTAACGTCGTGCTTGAGAATATTTCGCTCATATGACGACGTGCATGCGTGTGTATGTGTATGTGCGGCTGCTTGTACTAGCCCAGACTTAAGCTGGTTTTATAGTGCTAGCCCACTGAGATACCATGCCGCAGTGAAGCATGAATACCCCACTCAGACACATTATACTGACTCCGAGCCGACCAGTCCTTATTGTACCCATTAATGCCGAGCGCCAGACAGGGACCAACAAGTACCATATTTTAACGTCTTTTGGTATGACGAGGTCGGGGATCGAACCCGCGACCTTCCGCTCTCCGGGCGGACGCTCTAACCACTACACCACGGAGGCGGTCGCAGCAGCTCTGTTGCTCGATGTCGTGATTGAGAGCGCATCGTCGTATCCAAATTACGTAGATTGTTGTTCACGATATCGATCTCTGGTTTGTCTGGTCCGTTGTGACCCATGTGATATACTTCCTCATTGTGGCGAGAAACAGTCGTATAATGTAAATTAACATTGTAATATAACATTGTAAGTGTACATGATCATTAATCACTTGTGGGTAACATTAGGATTACTAGTATTTTACCATTTCTGTCTTCATCCATGAAACGAACCGTGAAGATCCGGGGTAGAATAGGTCTTCAGCAACCCATGCTTGCCACAAAAGGCGACTATGCTTGTCGTAAGAGGCGACTAACGGGATCGGGTGGTCAGGCTCGCTGACTTGGTTGACACATGTCATCGGTTTACAATTGCGCAGATCGATGCTCATGATGTTGATCACTGGATTGTCTGGTCCAGACTCGATTATTTACAGACCGCCACCATATAGCTGGAATATTGCTGAGTGTGGCGTAAAACTAAACTCACTCACTCACTCATCCATGAAACGAAATAGTAATTAACCTGTTAACAAGGAAACAAGCTTAAGTCGGTTTGTTTACGATTTCACGAGACAATACAAACCTGTTTATTGACTTGTTGCTACTAAACGACTTTTCCCTTTTAAGATATCGTGTATCCAATGACCACATGCTGGCCGTAACAAATACCGCTATACAACATTAATGTTATTTACCTACCGACGTCGAAACATACGTTATTGTTCGACATGTTAAACCAGCCATGTGATAGTGAAAGCGCCTGGTCAGGCGAAACACTATCACTTTACAGTCACGCTGTGAGCTTAGACTCAATCCAACGAATTGTTTTGGCTGACCAGAAGCCTTGACCAGTGTCCATGGTCGTATTAGCCTGACTGTTAACGCCCCGAGATCAATGCGGCTTGTCACTGCCAGTTTGCGTTGGTCATGTTTGTTGATTGAGTGGTTCTTGGTCCTGATTGCGACTTGTGTGACGGGTCAACAAAGTCCTTATATACGGTGCCAAGTTTGTCGGTTTGGGTGGAGGAGCAAACACGTTTTGTTGACCAAGTCTTCTGCACTGGGTTTACCCGTTTAACCCGTTAGAGTCAGGTGCGCACCCAGTAACCGTGTACATTATACATTCGTTCGTTTCGTCACTGACCTGCATTACTTGGTCAGTTAGTCGTGTCATGTTCTTTGCCTTGTTAGAGAGAGGGTATTTTTTCAGAATTACAGGTATGTTTAATTATTATATTTACCACAAATTCGTGATTTCTTCCTGGAACAATTTTCTACTACGCGAGGAGCTTCCGTGTTGCTTGGGGAGATTTTTGGTGTTTTTATTAAATCTGTGTATTAACCCCAATGAGAAAGGTTATCGTCCGCTTATGTCTGCGTAAATGATCCACAAGTAAGGCATGGAGAGAAGATCCAGAAACTATCATGGTTTAGGGAATCTATTGGCACAAAAGGACCTTAGTGGAACGTCTATGAGATGGTTCGACGCCTACGACAGGAAACAGATGGTAACGCTTTTTTCAGCTTAGCCAATCTTTGGTCATCTCGAGCAACAGCCTTCACGTTGATGTCGTCAGGTAGCACGCTGCCTGCATCAACGCAAATGGTTGTCACAGCGCATAGTGACATTGTCAGTTGTTACACCACCCCATTCTGTGGGGTTGTTCCGTAGTCTGCTGTTAACAGCTGTTGTTTCTGTGAATCATTTTGTAATGGTAAAACATAAATGTTATGTTCTTACATTTTAACATAGTTAAAGTACCAGTTTATGCAAAGCAATTTACGGGTTTATTCCTGTGGTATATTCTTACAACCAAATTGATCCACAAATAAAATGCTCACGATGTCAGTCATTGGATTGTCTGGCCCAGACTCGATTATTTACTCGTTATACAACTGGAATATTGCTGAGGGGGGGCGTTAAACAACAAACCACACCACACATCAAATGTAGCACAATAGCAGCAGTAAATTAAATACTTTCACGTGCTAAACGTGCGTAGATTGACGGAAGTTGCACGTGCATCGGGCAGCTCGAGAAAAAGATGGCACAGCACATGTGTGCTGTCAAAACATCAAGTGAAATAGATTAGGGGAGTTGGACACGCAAGCTGGTAGGTTGTTGAGAAGAAGAGTTGTAATGAATACATTGTCCATGACTCGAAATTCTAATTACGACAAATTAATGTCTCTAGGAACGGATATAAGAACGTATCTTGAACCTCGACGAATTATAATTCAAAATAACTCTCATTAAGTTAAAATAATTCACTTTTTATCTGTTTCAAAAATCATAAGTTGCGCGCCCGCTTAGGTTGCCCTCAAAATATCTGATGCAACAACATATCGTTTTGAACGATGTATCGAGCTAACTCGACTTTGTGACATTGTGTTGTAGCTCCTTGTCGTTGTCAGGATAGTATATTCAGTATTCAGCAAGACTATCAGATATCACTCATAAAATATGCCGCCTACACATTGTCTGCACCGAGTGTAACTCGCTTCACCACTCTCGACAGGACGATTGTTCGCGACGATTTGTCAGTGTGAAGTAAACATGTCCATTCAAGTTGTCGGAAGAAAATAGACTCGAGTATATAGACATCAATTAGTCACTGTCACTACATGCAATATTCAAGTGAAGTGACGTCTGTTAATTCACACCTGGGAATGTCCCCGTCATAGGAACTGTAGTTCCCGTTACAACGCACTGCACGTTTTTGTGTGTGCATGTGTTATAGTAACGGTTGGGCTAATATTTTTATTCGTGAAAGTATCAATTATAAATAATTCGTTTCTGTTACGTTTTTGTCAGCAAGAGCGTACATGCAAAGGTGATTTTCTGTCCTCTTCTTTCTATACTTAGGGGCGGTGGGGTGGCCTAATGGTTAAAGCGTCCGCTCGTCACACTGAAGACCCGGGTTCGATTCCCCACATGGGCACAATGTGTGACGTTCATTTTTGGTGTCTCCCGCCGTGATATTTCTGGAATATTGATAAAGCGGCGTAAAACAAAACTCACTCATCTCACTTTCTATACTTAATCGGGCCATGGTGGCCAAGCAATTCGCCATACAGAGTGGGCACTCCAGATCTGTGACGTCTGACAGGCCCACGATAACTAGACCGCCTTCGTGGTGTAGTGGTTAGAGCGTCCGCCCGGAGAGCGGAAGGTAGCGGGTTCGATCCCCGGCCGCGTCATACCAAAAGACGTTAAAATATGGTACTTGTTGGTCCCTGCCTGGCGCTCGGCATTAATGGGTACAACAAGGACTGGTCGGCTCGGAGTCAGTATAATGTGTCTGAGTGGGGTATTCATGCTTCACTGCGGCATGGTATCTCAGTGGGCTAGCACTATAAAACCAGCTTCAGTCTGGGCTAGTACAAGCAGCCGCACATACACATACACACGCATGCACGTCGTCATATGAGCGAAATATTCTCAAGCACGACGTTAAAACCCAATTTCACTTCACCTCACCCTACGATAACTGAAAAAAAGACAAATGGCTTCCTAGTGATTATCGCTGGAGCTTATAAATCAATCAAAACTGGGACAGAGGTTATACATGCGGCAAAGACACGTGTACGATCTTGTACAGATTAACGTGGAGATCTCTGTACAGTCACGCAGACTGTACAGTGGGTGGGTATACCTGGCTCTGCCGGCTTCCAGGCGGGCGACGGGCACAATCTTCCCGTGACAACATCGGCAGACCGATCATGTGTGAATGTGAATATTTTCAAATCCGCCTGTAAAGGTGAGGGTGTGCCTCCGGCGATGTACCGTGTTGTTGATGTTGCCGTTCGTCAAATTCGTCGTATTGTTACACTTTATAAGGCTTCACAATAAAAGATTATTCTAAGTTGTCTAGTCTGATTCGATCTTTGTTTTCATCATATATGGTATCATCATCATCATCATTATCATTATCATCGTAAGTATTACTGTTGCTTTATCAGAAACACAGGGCCCTGGGATGGCCTAGTGGTTAAAGGGTTCGCTGTTCATGCCGAAGACCCGGGTTCGATTCCCTACATGGGTACAATGTGTGAAGCCCATTTCCGGTGTCCCCCCGTCGTGATGTTGCTGGAATATTGCTAAAAGCGGCGTAAAACCAAACTCAGTCACAGTCACTCCCTCATTATCATTGGTAGTATCAGTTATTGAATCAACTATAGATGTAATTTTGTTAAAATGATGCATTATTATTGTTGTTGCTGGTATTATATGTCATTATTTCAAGATAGTGGGAAAATGTAATGAGGTATTTGACATAATTCCAACATTTGGTTATTTCCCGAGCAAGGGAGTGCTTACTGATCGATTGTAAAGGTGTATTTAGTGCTTAAATTTCAATACCATTTGAAGTAGGGGAGACCGGGGTCAATTGTAACACTTTTTATTTAAGTTCATGTAATTCGATACTAGTCGACCGCTCACAAAGTTTATCGGTACTAACTAAAGCATTGGCTTCTTGGCTTTAAACCTCGGAGTCATTTCAAGTTCACGATCATGTCATTACAAAGTTATTACGTATCAAATGCAATGACTACAAGTGTTACAATTGACCCCGAGCACGGGGCAATTGTAACAGGTGGATGGGGCAATTGTAACAAAGAAGGTTCGAATGTAAGAATCTGTTTATTTTCCAAATAAAATCAAAATGAAATGTGGAAAGATGTTACCTTGATTAATTGAGGTGGAAATGGATTAACATTAAACCTTTGTCACCATCGACATTTAAAATGTGTTTAGTTTAAAATTCTTGTTTTCGTATGCACAAAATATAATATAAAGGCTAACACTAAAAACTTTCACCCGAGGGCTTATACTATCAACATAACACTGAAAATGTTCTAGTATGATGAAACTAGTAAAGAACTAACATAAAACCGACATCAATTTGCTTCATTATCATAACATAAGGGGAAATTACATGGGGACAGTTGTAACACAGTGTTACAATTGCTCCCGATGATAGTAGCCATGTTTCATGCCACGTCACATGTTAACAACTTTGGGCTTCTCAAATATTTCTACTTCAAAATAAGTCGTAATACCTCAATTTTACACTTGAAAAGTTAATTTCGTACCAAGCAACATTTACTGCATTAAGAACGTTTTATAACGATTTGTGAAAAATTTACTTTGTTATGTAAAAAAGGATTTTTCATCTACTGTATCTCGCCATGAGCGAGCAGCTGAAAAACGCCCGGATGTGTACCAGCAGGGAATAAGTCTACTCACCTACACTATGCTTGAGCGAAAACTTTTAGAGTAATCGCCCTTGTTACAATTGCCCCGTGTTACAATTGACTCCGGTCTCCCCTACTTTATTTTATCTTATTGCTACTGCAGACTGTCGTGAAAGAACGGCAATAACACGTTAAGGAGGTGTTGTGTTATTCTGTATGATGAGAGGTGGTGGGGTAGGTTAACGGTCAAAGCGTTCGCTCGTCACGCCGGGGGTCCGGGTTCGATTCCCTATGTGGGTACAATACGTGAAGCCCATTTCTGGTGTCCCGCCGTCGTGATATTACTGGAAATATTGCCAAAGGCGGCGTAAAACCATACTCACTATTTTGAGAGACCGGTTCTTCAATGTAAATTGTAAGGAATATATTATTCGCTCCAACTGATCTGCTTGTTCAATAATTTAGAGCGGGTGTTGTCTAGATAGTGTGCTCACTCGATCGCGCAATTACATTCAGAGAATGCTTTTCACGAAACGTTACTCCAATCTCAAATTCTTTCTTTTAAAGCACGACTATTATGTCAACATATCGGGGTGTGGTATGTTTATCAATCGATAATGCGATTTGTATCGATAACCTTAAATGTAATTAACCTTAACGTGAAATAACACCCAGACCCAACAAAGCGCCCATTCCTTCTGAACCTACCCTATTGTCTAAGACGAACTGCCCTCGCATGACGTCTGCTCAATGAAGCGAGTCCATCTTGTCGTCTGCTCGTGTCACGTGTTGTCATGGAGGCCCGCGGAGAGCTTGTACGCAGATTTTAGTAGTGATTACCTGGAGCGGATTGCGAGGAATAAATCTGGTGAAAAATAGCTGATTACTCTGATAAATCAAGGCTCGTAGCAAACATCTATAATGGCGTCGCGATGGACTAGCAGAAAGAAACGACACAGGTCAGTTTGAATGTTCTATTTAAACAGCGACAACGAACAAAAACATGTTTTCGTGATGTTAACATTTTACCAAATGTGATCTGAACATATGGTGTAAGTTCTACCACGTTGGGACATGTCCCACTTGGTTTGAATCAGTGATTCAAGATCGGAATGGGGACTGAATCGTCAGTTTGCTTTGGCTATTTGTACTGTAGTGTGTGGTTTAATTAGTGACAGCAATGGCGAGTTTATTTATCTTCAGCCCTTGTGATCACGTAGATATATGACTAGTCAGTTAAATTATGATCTGTATCGTTTCAACATGAAAGATTCTGCTTCTTGTTACTGTGACAATGCTTGTGAAAAAGTACATCACTTCCTATTAGAATGTAAACTGTACAGCGTTCAAAGAGAGATATTAATGTTAAATTTAAAAATATTGTAAAACGTGATTCTCCAATCACATTGTCACTGATGTTACTTGGAAGTCCTGACCTGACTATTCAACAGAATGAATGCATTTTCAAATGTGTGCAAACTTTTATTCATCAATCAAAACGTTTTGAGTAATCACATAAGTCGTGTCCCTTCCTCTCTTCTCTCTTTTACTTTCCTATCTCTTCTCTGTATTCTTTCCTAAGATGTATATAATTGAAATTATATGTATGTAAATATTAGGGAGCGGGTATTTTAAGTTGGATAACTTGTCCCCAATCCCTTTCACATTTGTGAATAAAATATGTTTAAATCAAAATCAAATCACGTAGTGAGTTTGTCGTTGAGGCATGAATTTTGCTGTTTTAATGTGTCAGTCATGGAGACTTCAGTTTAAGTTTTGCTCTGATGGCGCGAGTGTCGGGACAAACCTGGAATATTGTCACTATGAGTTTGGGCGCAGGAACAAATCGAAATAGAAGATGTTAGAATACTGCAATTGTATATTTGTCCTTTCGTTGAGTTTCGAATCGGTTGAAGCATTACAAGCCTCAGAGTTTGTATCTTGTTGGTTTGCCGTTAAACGCCACTTTCAGCAATATACCAGATATTTTGCGACATTATGTAAATATGTAAGTAATCGGGGATGTAGCAACAGTGATTGACATTGATCTAAAACGTTGCGATATGATTGCATGCGTCAGCTAAGTAACGGATTACCCGATGCCGTTTGTCGCCTCTTGCTACAACCATGGCTTACTGTACACCAATGCACGGAATCGTCTCGGGGAAAGCTTCTTCTATAGTACCCAGAAGTTGAAAATATTATTTGAACATATCTCGATGATATTTATTTCAAATGTTGATTTGCAGATATAATTTCAATACAGTGCTTTCAGTTTTTATGAGGTACAGTTGAGGATTTGTATGAAAGTATTACATCCATACTAACACAAATAGGAAATGCTCTTGAACAACATGTATACTTCAGAACTATTCCACGATCACCTATAGGTTTTCCTGAAGAACACTTACTCGACAAACTAACTTACACCCCATAACTTGATAACACATGTCGGGTAGTAGACTAACACCTATTCTCTGAATATATATATAATTTTGATAGTAACATCTACATTGAAAAGAAGCCCCAGGGAGACGGAAAATTCTGAGGAAATATAAACTTGCTTCATTTAGGCTTTAGCATTGCAGGGGGGGCGAGGCAGTAGAGAAAATAATGTGGTTCAGTGACTGTGAGACAGGTGGGTGGGTTTTGGGTGTTTTATTTACAATGAATGTATATGGGGTCTGTGAAAATACACTGTTTAAATTTTCAGTGCTCTAACTTCAGTACACTACGGTTATGTCGAACTCAGATAGCGGTTTCATTTTTGAAATAATAAATAAAATATTCTGATTTGAAAGAATTTAAACTAATATGAAAATATTACCGCAATACATGATCGAGTACCGTGTGAAGTGTTCCATGTCCAGAACATTAAGAAAAAGAACTGATATTTAAATATTAAAATTAGTCGCGCAATAATCATGTTATCACAGTGCTATAAACTCAGTCAAATATTATTTCACTAATATGGCATAATCCGTAAACAACGTTATAAAATTCTATGTTTATGCTAAAAATACGCAGGTGCTTTTGGTTTTTTAGCGGCAGTACACAGGGACTATCATTTCCATTAAGCTTACATCTGGAAAACAAACTGTTTAATCATATGAACATATTTACACAGGAGAATCAAATATTTTTGTGCAAATTTGACGCAGCGAACCATGTTTTAGTTCAGGCGGACTGGCAAGCATCAGCGAAGCATACCTAAACAGTGTTTGCCTTGCTCTTACTTCCTCGATACAATATTGTAGAAACAGTAGCATAATACCCAATCAATCATCCAGATGGAACGTATAAAGAAACGTAGAGTTGCCGTCAAAGTAATGAAGAGGTTTACCTTGAGCCTGACAATGGGCATTGTCAATGGAAAGAAGATTACCCGTCCACGGCTAACTTGGAGACTGAGTCTCTTGTGTGTTCCCAGACACCGCTTATGACACACTGGTGTTCTGTGACGTGACAGGGTAATAACGGGTGATTGGGCCAGAGAGGCTTACTGGACAATGGAAGGAATCCCAGCTGATTTTCTTTCTGAGAATATATTGGACAATTTAGGATTACATAGGATTGTCAGGCTATCAAGACAGGTGCTATTTTTGGGTAAGTGGTGATATAGGGTTCTGGGGCCGGAGGTAGGGAGAGGGACTCATTTTGAGTGAGTGAGTGTAGTTTTACGCCGCTTTTAGCAGTATTCCAGCAATATCACGGCGAGCGACACCAGAAATGCACAGTACAAATAGTTGCTTGAGGTTCTTGAATGCCGTTTGTTGGTATTGCTACTTGACATAAGTCCTAGTTTTCCAGTTTAAACTACTCGGGCGCTTTTATTGAACAAGGCACAGAGCAAGTGAGGATGGTTTTATGCCGCTTTTGTCAGTATCCCAGCTACCCCCCTGCGGCGGGTACCATTAATTAGGTTCACACATTGTATCCATGTTGGGAATCAAACCCAGGATTTTAAGGAAGTTTGGTGCTGACAATGTAACCACGAGGCGACCCCTTTACTCTTAAAGCCAAAGTAGAAAATATAATATTGTACTGACTCATCAGTGAGTGAGTCGGATTTTATGCCGCATTTAGCAATATTCCCGCAATTGTTGGAACATCAGAAATAAACTTAAGGAATCGAGCCCACGACTTCGACATGACGAGCGAACGCTTTAACCACTAGGCTCCTCATCGCCCCTTCACACGTTGTGCTCATGTGGGGAAGCAAACCCGGTCTTCGGCGTGACGAGCGAACGCTTTAACCACTAGGCTACCCCACCGCCCCGTGTCATCATAACTTGCATGTTGTAATTAATAATCTGCAAATATCGAATCGACTATATCTTGTGGTCTAACTGAGCAATTGTTGGTGCTCTGTATGCCACGCTAGCTTGATGGTATCGCCCACCCCACGCCGAGTATCGTCTTACACACACACATACTAAAAACCACTTCATACACACATTATCATTACTTGAATGCAAAAGCAAACAATGTAGCTATGTTTTAAGGACGTTAGATCTCGTGCCACGTTTCCTCCGTGGTGTGTGTCTGTACTCTGGGAGTCTTGGGTTGGCTTGGCTTGGTAGTTGTTTAACGCCGCACTCAGCAATTGCCATATTCCAAAAATAGTTTGCCAAGAATAGTGGTAAGAGTGAGTGAGTGGGTGAAGTTTAGTTTTACGCCGCACTTATCAATATTCCAGCCACATGGCGGGGATCTGTGAATAATCGCGTCTGGATCAGACAATCCAGTGATCAACAGCATGAGCATCGATCTACGCAATTGGGATACGATGACATGTGTAAACCAAGTCATCGAGCCTGACCACCCGATCCCGTTAGTCGCCTCTTACGATAAGCATGGGTTACTGAAGATCAATGCTTGCCCGGATCTTCATGGGTGACTCTGGGAGTCGCTCACATAATGCTTTGTGCTGGTATTTCAGGGTTGCCAAGTATTAACGTTGACACGTGTCTGTATATACAAACACCGTTATGTCGAAGTTGAAGGTACAAACGCAAAAACGTCGAGTTAAACGAAATTCGACACAACCGCATAATGACTAAACGGAGAAAGTTTCAATGAGGAATAAGTCTAAACCTTTGCCTCGAGACAACAGCAAGTTCGACTCACTAAAGTTCGACACTGCTGTGTTTAAAACTGTATTACTCTGCCCTGAGCTCACAGATTGGAGATGTGCCGTGTTGCCATTGTTAAAAGCGGTATTCTTGAACTAAACTTTAAACCTTACTTCACCTTACAGTGCAGGTCAATTTTGATCAGCTTGTCACGCCGAAGACGCGGGTCCGATCCCCCACTTGGGTACAATGTGTGAAGCCTATTTCTGGTGCCCCCTGCCATGCTATTGCTGGAATATCAATATTTACTACAAACGGCGTGAAACCATACTCACTCACTCACTCAAGTATGAAAAAAGGGACTGACATCCATCTTCCTGAGAGACTGACTGACTGACTGAATTTGGTTTTACGCCGCTTTTAGCAATATTCCAGCAACATCACGGCGGGGGACACCAGAAATGGGTTTTACACATTGTACCCATGTGGGGATTCGAACCTGGGTCTTCGGCGTGACGAGCCAACGCTTTAACCACTAGGCTACCCCATCGCCCCTCTTCCTGAGAGAAAGGAGTTAATTGACTGAAAGGTCAGTTATAGTCTCCCTTGCCTCGGAATAACGACCTTCCAGTCTGACTCTATGAATGGCAGTTTGTGAGTGGAAAGGCCGAAAAGATATTTTAACCTAAAGAAAGCCGCTTCCATATGCATCATTCCCTTAAAATGTCAGATATGTTGGGACGGGTGGATCACGAGGTACAGAAATGTATTTTAACCTGCCTTATCAGAGAAAGAGATCTAGAGCTGAAAGCACAATACAAAACGTTTCTCCGTGAGGATTTGTACGTACGTGACGGGTCACGGTGAAGCGTGACAAAACATATCAACGTCCAGTGGGTCTCGTGTCTTACTTTGGTATTGTATTCACACGGTCAGGTATTTAATATATCCACCTTAAGCCCCGTAAGCGAGAATTATAAACAAGACATTCTGAAAACCAGTGCCATTCGCCGCATAGATATAAGTCTATGTTAGACATAATCCCTGGCCAGGAGAGAAGTATCGCCATGCACAGATACGATGAATCATACGGTGAATCATACGCCGTAGCAAAATTTTGAATGTGATTAGAGACGTTTAGGACATCGCTGGTACAACAGCCAGGCTGCCCATGTTATTTCCCTTACTTGTCCCGCTCTGAATTTACATTTCGACGTGAAATAATATAAAGCTTTTTTTTCAATTTTCCCAGCCGCTTTGGAAATGTGTGATGGGATAAAAAAAATGCGCTTCCCTTGCACACAATATCATGGCGTGGAACATCAGAAATGGGCTTCACACATTGTACCCAAAAGGGGAATCGAAACCAGATCTTCGGTTTGACGAGCGAACACTTTAACTGCAAGGGTGCTCCAGCGCCCCTTAGCATTCCAAAGAACCCATCGACTCACTGCTTCACTTGTTACCTGAAATCCTTATCGTCTGTGTTACTATTCGTAAATCTTGATTTACAATGATATTGGCAAAACATATGACACACGTTTGTTTTGTCTAATGTAGGGCGCGGGAAATCGTTTTCAACAACAGCATATGATTGTCTGTCAGTATCCAACATAAATTTGCGAATTGGGTTGTCACAGTGACAACGTGTCACATTGCTCATAATATCAATCACGTGATTGTCAGAGCCAACTTGCACGAAGCGATCTTAGCGCTACGACCATGTTAGGTGTGTTTAGACTATGGGAGTTACGGTCGTTTCAGCGCTAAGAACAGTTGTCCAAGTGGGTCCTTAAATCTTGTTTAACGTATGGAAGTTACGATCGACGTAGAGCTAAGATTGATTGTGTAAGAAGGACCTTAAATCTTGGTTAACGTATGGAAGTTACGATCGTCTTAGCGCTAAGATCGCTTTTTTTACAACGTGGATCATGTTTCCGTTCCACAAGGTGATCGTAAAGCTTAGGTAATCTTAAATCTCTTACGTTAACATAGACTTACGACATTCGTAGCGTTACGATCGCGATCGTCACGTAAGAGACCACGAAAGAGTCACCAAACACGATTTGTTGGCCCAGACCTTCTCAGTCGTGGAAGTTAATCTTTTACTGTATTTACCCGTATGTGTTTTAATCACGCACTGATTAAGAGTATAATATTAGGCATGTACGAAATATACCCCACGTTGATCATAATCCGGAATGTGTGGGTCGGTATTAACAAAGGGTGTTCTCCACAATAAAAGGCCATCAGTAACTAATCCATTAAAGTACGTCACATATGGACGTAAGACTTTGTACAAAACAACATAATCGCCAGGATTACTATGTTCGTGGAATTCATTTGGGTATGGCATTTGTAATACAAGCACTGATCGTATTACACTAGGGTGTCGTTCAGGTCTGGTGTAGGTGTGAAATGGCAATCAGCTTACTAGTCATCCTGTGTGGTGGCTTGTATTGTACGCAGTTGTATTGTATTGTATCATATTGTATTGGCAAGAACGATCGGAGAAGGGAAAATATGCTATTACGCCTTCGTAATTTATAATGTAGAGATTATCTCCCGTCAGGATTATTTAAAAATTGTCTGTACCCGAAAATGATGGAAGACAAATTGCTTTAAATTTATCAGTCGAAATGACTTATTTCTCTGTGTAATGACAAATCACGTGTAGTGTAAGTTCCTTTCAGAGTCCATTTCTGGTGTTCCCCGCCGCGATATTGCTGGAATATTGCTAAAAACGGCGTAAAACCATACTCAGTCAGTCAGTCCTTTCAGAGTAACAGGGACTATGAGGGGGGTATCAAAAATTTCTAATTATCGCCAAGACGTATTCAAGATAGAAAATTTATGTTGTTTTCTTGTCCTTAAACTTCTCTACATAGTCACCACCAAACCCTCCTGGTTTCATGGAAAACCATCCCTCCACCTCTTCAATGACCTCATTGGTATCGTTAAAACGGAGTGCACATCTTGGCTCAACTGTGAGGGACATATGACCGGTTTGAAAATGCCTTTGCCATCTCACAACAGTATCATAAGATGGACTATTTTCACCACAAACATTTTTCATCTAATCGTTAATCTTTCGAGCAGTGCATCCCTTAAAGTGCAAAAACTTGATAACGTTGCGTGCCTCAATTTTCTCCATATATTGGGTTACTCATGTTTTGGATGAACTAGCACAAGATTGAATAAAGTGATGTAAATAGTTTTGGTCCATTAACTCGATAAGGATCACTGATGTTACCTTCAAATTTTCGTCATAATTCTCAATAAATTCATGCGATAATTAGAACTTTTTGATATCCCCTCGTATTCCAAGCTGAATCTCTGTACCAAAATATGCTTTTATGTACGCCCTGCGTATAGCATTGGTGAGACCCGAATACATATACTTTGTTTATCAAGATACGCTTATAACGAACTAACGGATATAAGGAACTGCATATATTATTTAAAACGCTTAGAACGAACTACAGTTATTACGAAATACAATAGGGTGGTGGGATAGTCAGGTGGACGTCGGACCCGGGTTCGATTCCCCACTTGGGTACAATGCGTGATGCCCATTTCTGGTGTCCCCCGCCGTGATATTGCTGGCATATTGCCAAACTCACTCACGAACTAAATGAAGTGGTTCTTTTTGAGTTCATCATAACCGTAGCTTACTGTTTCCTGTAAATGGAACCCTCAGTCCTGCTTGCCAAAATGGCAGGGTTACATAAGTGTATTTCAGAAAGTCACTGACCGGGTTCCTCGACGAAGCATTAACAGAGGTTTGTTGTCGTAATTGTCAATCATGGTTGCCTCCACAATCTTATGACGCAAAAAGTCATGAAACATCTGTTAAACGATTAAGGCTAATTTGACCTACATTGTTGTATAATTAGGCCACTTGATATCAACACCCATACCAACAATGACAAATGGATCTATATGAGATTATATGTGAGAAATAGTATATTTGAGCATTGTTGCATAACCTGGGCTGTATCATGACGCAATGCCCTTTGTGACAGTTATGGGAAAACAAAGCGTCGCGCATGCGCGTATGTTGTCGATTCCGCAAAGTAAAATCGGCTCTGATTGGTCAGTTTTCATACTAACAACTTGTCACAAAGGTGCGAATGGTTTATTGTCGACTTGGACAGTTTTACGGTCGCAGAGATGGCTGTATAGATACCAACTTACAGAGGGGTCAAAGGTGAAACGTTAATGGTAAGTTGTGCAAATATTTGACAGGACATGTCTATCACAGATATCAGATTTTAATGCTTGCAAACAAATCGTTTAACAAATCGATCTTAGCGTAAAGACATTCGCAATTCTGTGTTAGAGTATGACATGAACGATCGCCTTAAAGTGGGGATTACATTGTGGAGCAGGATACGGGTCACCAGTATCTATGTGTAAAAATCGGAAAACGGGGATCGAGTGGTCAAAGTGGGACACTTGACTAATGTCAACGTGCCCTGGTGCTCATGCAATTAATCACTGGTACTGCTGGCATTTTACCGAGCAGCGTAAAACCCAGTTCACTCACTCGCTACAAAGTGACCATCATTGGAATACGGATTCTAACACAACCGAAGTGTGCTCGGTTGGTTAGTTTCAAGTGTGAGATGAGTTTGATGTTAATAACACCGGTCCCCCATATCCAAGTCTCTATTTTTTACTTACTTATTTAATTACTTGACCGCCTCCGTGGTGTAGTGGTTAGAGCGTCCGCCCGGAGAGCGGAAGGTCGCGGGTTCGATCCCCGACCGCGTCATACCAAAAGACGTTAAAATATGGTACTTGTTGGTCCCTGCCTGGCGCTCGGCATTAATGGGTACAACAAGGAGTGGTCAGCTCGGAGTCAGTATAATGTGTCTGAGTGGGGTATTCATGCTTCACTGCGGCATGGTATGTCAGTGGGCTAGCACTATAAAACCAGCTTCAGTCTGGGCTAGTACAAGCAGCCGCACCTACACATACACACGCATGCACGTCGTCATATGAGCGAAATATTCTCAAGCACGACGTAAAACCCAATTTCACCTCACTAACTGGCAGGGACAGAGCTATCGACTAAATTTCAAGTCACTGCCTGTGGGTGGCTGGGTTGTCGGTGGTTTAACGTTCGCTCGTCATGTCGAAGACCTACGTTCGATTCCCAGCATGGATTCAATGTTTGAAGCCTGTTTGTGGTGGACCCAGGCGTGATATGACCGGACCATTGCTGAAAGTGGCGTAAAACCAAACTCCCTTATGATACCCAGCACGAAGGCTCTAGTGTCCTTCTGTGTTGTGCAACACATGGCAGTCACGTTTCTGTTTCGTCTGGGATTATAATATCTTTAGGCCCAATGACGTCGTAACGTCGCATAGAACCAGGCGTGTCTTGATTCAAAGTAGTGAGTGAGTGGGTTTAGTTTTACGCCGCACTCAGCAATATTCTAGCTATATGGAGGCGGTCTGTAAATATCGAGTCTGGACCAGACAATCCAGTGATCAACATCATGAGCATCGATCTACGCAATTGGGAACCGATGACATGTGTCAACCAAGTCAGCGAGCCTGACCACCCGATCCCGTTAGTCGTCTCTTACGACAAGCATGGGTTACTGAAGGCAAATTCTAACCCGGACCTTCACGGGTCTGATTCAAAGTAGGGGCAGTGGGGTAGCCTAGTGGTTAAGGCGTTCGCTCGTCGCTCGAAGATAGGAATTCGATTCCCCACTTGGGTACAATGCGCGAGACCATTTCTGGTGTCTCCCCCCGTGACATTGCTGGAATATTGCACTGGCTGGTTTAAAGTTGACATGACAGCCAGTTTTGCTGGAAGCTGACCCATTTAAAAACCAATGACGTCATAGATGTTCGTTACACGTACAATAATAAAATATTTTACGAGTTTATTGAAACGTAACAGGAATGCCAATTTTTCTCGAACCCAGCCCTCCTTAAATGTTGGAAGAAAAACTAAAATAACGTATGTTTTAGGATCCTGTCAAACAAAACATATTGTTGAATAGTTCAATCAATGATTCATGATACTGGTATCTCTATGACGTTATTAATTATCTTGGTAGTCACACAGAGTATACACTGTTTGATGTCGCCGTGCGGTTTGTCTGTTATCGTAAACAATGGCATTATGACGTCAGGGCTAACACGGGTTGAAAGGGGCGCGTCACATTCCAGTTGAGGGGTAAACCGACGCTTTGAGCGGTATGTCAGTTTGATGACGTCGTGGGAGTAAGTTAATAATAATCTGACGTCACATCGGACAATGTACATTTTTAACTTAATATTTTGGGACGTCATTTTATTGTTTTATCACTCCCATTTCGAAAGAAGAATGCAGATTTGTTAAAGTAATGGAGAGTAGTTTTTTCTGTGCACGTGTTACCTGAAGTGTAAGGACGGTACGGACAACGACGTAAGTCACTTTATGAGGGACCGGGGCGGTGGGGTAGCCTAAAGGTTAAAGCGTTCTCTTGTCACCCCGAAGACCCGGGTTCGATTCCCCACATGGGTACAATGTGTGAAGCCCATTTCTGGTGTCCCCCGTCGTGATATTGCTGGCATATTGCTAAAAGCGGTGTACAACTAAATTCACTCACTCACTCACTCTTACCAGGGTAGGGTATTTCACTGTTCCTTTGCGACTGGTTAACACTGTTCATGACCCGAGGGACTGTCATTAGAAGTTACCACAGCCTCTGTGTGTTTTGTGTAAACAAACAAACCGTTAAATATATTGGCATATACCGCCATACACACTCAGCAGTCCCTCAAACAAGCCCTTCAGCCACGAATCACGATTGCGTTTAAAGATCGTTGAATGACATTTTGAAATACCGTCTCACCAAACTGAGATCGCCATATGGGTTTCAAAGGCACTTATCAGCGCATTATGCACAAAATTGAAGTGTGTGGTGAATGTGAATTTTTAAAACGTTCCTAGGTAAATATGCGTGTCGTGTTGAACAGGACATTGCACTTAATACCGAATGAATAATTGCCTGGTTGAAGGTCTTTCCGAGATTTGTAAAACAATTTAGTTTTATTCCTGAAATATATCACTCCTTTGTTGTCTAATGTGCAACCGAATAACATGCACTTTCTGGAAATAGAAGGACGAATGTTTTTGTGGAGGTGTGATTGATTTTATTGTTTACCATAAATGTCGTTTAGGGAACGCAAGGGGGCGATGAGGTAGCCGAGTGGTAAAAGTGTTCGCTCGTCACGCTGAATATCATGGTTCGATTCCTGATATGGGTACAATGTGTGAAGCCCATTTCTGGTGTCCCCCGCCGCGATATTGCTGGAATATTGCTAAAAACGGCGTAAAACCATACTCACTTACTCGCTCGCTCACTAGAGAACGTAAGAAAGATTTTATGGTTTTATTATTTGTGTGTACAATATGCTCAAGAGCTCTTTGGTAAAGTTCGTCGACCTGCGTGCTGCACGTGGAGCAGGTGTTGAGCGTTTTGCACGTGCACGTTAGTCTTTAACGACTCGGATTACAAAATACATGTTCTGGGGCAATTTTATAAGGTTTCGTACAACTGAAACATTTATCAATCACTCACACTAAGTCAACTATTTGCAATTTTACGTGTCCGTCTAAACAAATGTAAACTCTTACAAACACTATGACTAAGTAATATATAATTTCTGAAATGAGTGAGTGAGTGAGTGAGTGAGTGAGTGAGTTGAGTGAGTGAGTGAGTGAGTGAGTGAGTGAGTGAGTGTGTGATTTGTTGCTGCTTTTAGCAATATTCCAGCAATATCACGGCGGGGGACACCAGAAATGGACTTCACACATTGTAACCATGTGAGGAATCGAACCCGGGTCTTAGGCGTGACGAGCGGATGCTTTAACCTCAAGGCGACCCCACCGCCCCCTTACTTGTATGCCAATCTTCGAAAGCAATGCATACTGAATATGCAATCATAAAAAAATCTGTCATGTATGTAGGAGTACCTTCATGAGCAGAACGTTCTTCCTTCAACTGAATTATATGAATCAAGTTGTAGAGTGATACAACCTGGTTCTACTTTCACTTCATGTATTTGGGCCTACAGCCTCTCAATTAACGTCACTGCCCCAGTGGTCATAAAAAAAAGGATTCGTTTTTTATGGTCTATCTTATGTCAAATAAATCCAAACAGTTGCTCATAAAAAAGACCACCCTGTCACCCGTGGCAAAAGCTTAGATGTTTTTGTTGAAAGTGTATATTCGTAAAGCAATCTAAATATTAAACTTATATTTACGGTATCCTATTAAATAAGAAAATACTATCTCACATAAATCAAATATGGATGGATAGTTGTTTGTATTAAAATAGCTCGAGGGTATATTTTGGAAAATTATGTATACATGGATGAGAACAATATATGAGATGTGTCTTATACATGGGTCATATGTGTGTAAAATAGATGCTAATAAGTTTAATTTATTAATAGAATACAAAAGAGCCTTGGGTTAGCTAGCTATCGTTGAAAAACAACATCCAAAAATGTTCTTTGACAGAAGCGAGGTCATGTGTACTGTTGGCCAATATGTACTTTTTCGCAGGTTTCTCGTTCTTTGGGTTGAACATTGTTTAATCCTACAGGTATATATTTAATTCGCTCACAGTATTAGCCAAGAAGAATAAATCTCCCAGTTATAAACGGTAAACAACACTGCAGTGCAAACACACACACACACACACACACACACACACACACACACACACACACGCACGCACGCACGCACACACACACGCACACACGCACGCACGCACACACACGCGCACACACACACCATTGTAATTCAGATGTAGAAGAGTGAGTGAGTTAATGACAGATCACTTATGGCTAGAGGGGATGATAATGATTTTTATGGAGTAGCATGTACAATGTGATCCCCCCCCCTAAAATTTAGGTTGAAAGTAATTGCTCCCTGCCCCATTGTCATGTAAAAAACCAATGACAACAAGCCTAGTACATGTGTAGTAACACCCCACCTCCCCTAAACAAAATCTCTCTCTCTCTCTCTCTCTCTCTCTCTCTCTCTCTCTCTCTCTCTCTCTCTCTCTCTCTCTCTCTCTCTCTCTCTCTCTCTCTCTCTCTCTCTCTCTCTCTCTCTCTCTCTCTCTCTCTCTCTCTCTCTCTCTCTCTCTCTCTCTCTCTCTCTCTCTCTCTCTCTCGTAGTCATACGAGATTTAACTATCTGGGAAGGCGAGGTAGCCTATTAGTTAAAGCGTTCGCTCGTCAGGCCGAAAACCCAGGTTCAATTCCCCACATGGGTACAATATGTGAAACCCATGTCTGGTATCTCCCGCAGTGATATTGCTGGAATATTACTAAAAGCGGCGTAAAACCATACTTACTCCAAACTTAGTAGAAAGTATATATGTTCTAGAAAATTTGGACGTTGTATGACTAAAGTTTGCGGTATGTTCAGGCACGTATGTGTTGTGGTATTTGTAGACTCACTAGAAGAAAATCCCAACTGAACAAAACAGACCATTGTCTTGTGGAGCAGGGAGTGTACCACATGTAATTCGATTATGACGACTTCTCGGTCTTTCAACAAAGGTGTTAACACCCCCTGACATGTACACTTGATTTATAAGGCCGCTATGTCAGAGAGTAGAAACACTGCACAGGGGCCAAGAGGGTCTTCTTAGACAGACACAAAGGAGCGAATGAAGCGTATCTTCAAACACGATTGAAAATCTCAACTTGACATGTTTACGTGGAATTGATTGGCTTTGATCGTGAAATAGTTGGTGTATTGGTCAGAGGAGAATGTCAGCTGTATATAAATCGCGTTTTGTTGAGTGTTATAGGTTAGTCACCCAACACGGTGGATCGCCGGTAAGTTAGCGAGTGAACATGAGTATGTATGTCTATAGTCTATATGTCCCGTTTACAGGAGCTAGTGGGGACATGCTGTGTTAAACCATTCGGCTCTGTTACCTCTCTTTGTCTTTCCGCTTCATATATTTCAGTTTGTGTTTACGTGAATGGCTGTGATCTGAGCTTATTTTATCTCAGGGAATAGATATTGAAGTTCTGTTTAATCAAGTATGCATGAAGGTGTTACATTTAAATGGAGCAAACATTTGAGGTTTAGTGAGGCTGGTGTTTATTAAGTTGTTCTCTATCCAAAATTCCTGAATAGCAGGCGCCCTGCTCGAAGTTGTCACAATGTATTTAGTTAAGGAGTAGTCAGCTGATTGCTGTCTATTGATTAACAATTGATATGCTAGTCTATTCTTTAAAATGTGGTTTTCAAACCAAAGTTCCAAGTGACAAGGTCGGTATGTGAAGTTGTGACCCTGTCCTTTTGTTAGTAGTGTAGTTGTAACTGATCGAAATGCAGTAAACAACGCTTATAACGAACTGACAGATATAGCGAACCGCGACGTTTTTACCGCAACTGCTTGAACTGTGTTTCAGTCGAACTGCGTAGTTATAAGAAAATAGATTAACGGGATCGGGTGGTCAGGCTCGCTGACTTGGTTGACACATGTCATCGTATCTCAGTTGCGTAGAAGGATGCTCATGATGTTGATCACTGGACTGTCTGGTCCAGACTCGATTATTTGCAGACCGCCGTCATATAGCTGTAATATTGCTGAGTGCGGCGTCGAGCTATCTCACTCACTCACCATAAGGAACTAATATTAGTGCCCTTTTGAATTCGATAAATTGGTAGTATACATCGTACACATCGAGTTAACAGACATACAAAGTGGTTATAAAGTCATGTTTCGAGTGGACAATTTTATCATGAGTATTACAAAGAACAGACTGGCGGATCAACACGGTGTACACTGACCCGTTGGGTTAAACGCTGTCTTGGCCAGTACCTCATGAGCTCAGGAGCCCTAACAGACTTACCGCTTCGGTCATCCCCAGGTGCTGACAAAAACAACAACAAAAAGAACATGGTGCAAGTGGTGACAGTGAGCGTCACCTGATATAAACTCTCATGAACCATTTTTACATGAAAAGCCAGAGGTTGATATCGTGAGCGCCGATCCTCGCCGTCGCGGGGATATGAAACGCTATGAAACGAGTCGTCGACCGCCCAATCAGTTCAGTCGTCTTTGGGCCTTTGCTATTCCATCCCCTTACCACACCCCGGAAATACTACATACATATTGGGTCTTGTATCGTTAGATTTGGCATAGTTCGGAAGTGGCCAGTCCTTTTCAAGTTTATCATTTCTGGATGAGGTGCACGCCGTGCTAATTATTGACGTTTATTTCAGGTCAAGGTCACCGACTTCTGACGTCATCATGAGGAAGGAAAACACGTGGAATGTTTCTGTGGCAACAGAACACCCGGATATGACGGAAGAAGCAAAGTGAGTGTCACACGTTTTGTAAAGTCTTCATCTTTGTGTTGTCAACTTTTATTGATTTGATTTTGTTTTAAGGAAACTAAATGAAAAGCACAGCATGTATCTGTTTAGCTAACCTCTTGCAACCCTAAATGTTTCAAAGTTAGGGTTAGACGCTAGGGTGAGTATTAGGGTTAGCGGTCAGGGTCAGAGTTAAAGTCATCCGTCTTAGTAAGGTTAATGTCAGGGTCAGTTTGGGGTCAGAGGGTTAGATGAAATCTGACTGAATTGGCTTTGACTGTGAAGTAACGTCGACGTGGAACCTCTTTTTTGTAACTACCCAAAATGAAAGTTTATTTTTTCATAAAGAGTTAATGGAAGTTTAAACATTATATTTATTCTTCAGTCTGAAAACAACGTACGGGCCAGGAAAAAAAGGAGGTAACTTTGCACTTCCGCTTGGCGCCAAGATTTCAATACCAGATGGAGTATTCAGTAAAAAAGACAGTATCACATGCCAGGTGGCGCCACCTTCCGGGAGATGGCGCCATGTACCAGTGCTGCCCCCTAGTGAGCATATGGCGAGCGAGATATTCATTTTGTCATCCTCGGTACACCCTCTAAAGAAGGCCGTGATTGTTCAGCTGCCATACTACTACGTTGACCTTGAACATAACGAGCTCAATGTCAAGGGCAGATGGAAGGACGAGGCGGAGTGGGTAGACGTTGGCTTCCTCAAGAAGGTAAATACACCCGATGATATTATCACATCAGCAATTTTAAAGGTAACTATTGATCGATGCCCATAGGTTGGGAGGCCTTAAGTATCACGTGACATAAATACGTCACGCTTGAAGTTTCTTTTGAACACATCACATGTGTGACAGCGTCCCTACGTGTAGGTAGACTCAGCAAGGTTCAAACAAGCATGATGATAGAGGTTTCGGTTTGATAAATCAGCGCTTGGAACGAGCTTCCGATTGCTACCTAAAATAGCAGTTCATCCCTCAAGAACTACATTCAATGTGGACTTTTTTCAATATTTATGT
Organism: Haliotis rubra; assembly: GCF_003918875.1. NCBI lineage: Eukaryota > Metazoa > Mollusca > Gastropoda > Lepetellida > Haliotidae > Haliotis > Haliotis rubra. The sequence continues at coordinate 155,471 of NW_025765018.1, read as the reverse complement.
CTAATGTGTTGCCATGCATGAAGTTTGGAAAACATTGTTACAATATGATGCGAATAAGAAAACATTCAGATATAAGAGACATTTTTCTTATGGATTTTCATATTTGCAGTTCCGAAATTTATCAACGTTTGCAATTTTTCCTCAAATTGGCAATCACAGTGGTCCATATATACTGCGATATCGACTGAAACACTTTGGTTTTGAAAATAATTTGGGCTAAAGACAATCCCGATTATAGAACGGGCAAGGGTAGTATATTCCACGATATGTGCAGTGTATATAAACCACATTGTGTCACCTTCAAGGAGGACAGCAGCATGCCGTCTGTGGAGCTGGAGATCGCCCGTCTGGGAGTGTTTGTGGTCACCTTCACCCCCAAGAGAGAGATGTTCCCGGTGTCCCCACAGGGGTGTCTGTACAACGCCAGGCTCAGCAGACACATCAGCGTCAGGTTCCCCAAGAAGTCCATCGACACCAGCATGCATTGTTCCATACAGGTAAGATAAGGGGTTTCAGAAGAGGAGACATTTTCTTGCGCCTAGTACCCGTGAAGATCCAGATTAGAAGTGGTCTTCAGTACACCATGCTTGTCTCCATCCGTGAAGATCCGGGTTAGAATTGGTCTTCAGTAATCCATGCTTGTCGTAAGAGGCGACTAACGGGATCGGTGGTCAGGCTCGCTAACTTGGTTGACACATTTCATCGCATCCCAATTGCGTAGATCGATGCTCATGTTGTTGATCACTGGATTGTCTGGTCCAGACTCGATTATTTACAGACCGCCGCCATATAGCTGGAATACTGCTGAGTGCAGCGTTAAACAACAAACCAACCAACCAATCCACATTGCGCCGAGTACTTGTTGTATTGAGTTCCTGTAAAGCTAGGGTGGTAGTGCCGGGTTATAATAGGTTATAAAATGCTTGTGTGTTAACACTTTGACGTCCTGTGCTATATTTCAACACTTGAAAGGGGCAGTGGTGTAGCCTCGTGGTTAAACCGTTCATTCGTTACGCCGATGGTGTGGCTATAATGCGTGAAGCCCATTTCTTGTGTGTCACGCTGGCATATTGCTGAAAGCGGCGTAAAACCATACTCACTTACTTGATCCACAAGATCTGAGAAGGACAGTGCTGGATGGATGTCCCAAATAAAACATGGTGTTTCTATCAAGCTGCGAAATAATACACGTTTTAAGCTTCTATTTTGTACAGAATAATTTTACATATAATGAGGATGACCTTGACTTTGAATGCCAATTCAATCCTGGAATACGTCGTTTCATGAACCTCTGGTCGTGGTATGTCACCGGCGATACTTTCCCCATAAAATGAAGAAACCTCATTCTTTAGATGATAAACGTCATATACGTTTCTTAGTGATTGTCTTCAAATGAATGTATATTTGGCAGGGATTTAAACTTACCAATGTAGACATGTAAACCCTTTTTTAACACCATGTGAGGTATTTCACAGCGTCTCAGCATGGTGTGGGATAAAATCCTAAACACATGCCACTTGGTGTGTTGACAAACCTGCTGATGTAGGACTCGGGATCAATGCCCACAATCATGGGTTTTCTGCCACCCGTACGGTACATAACTAAACACTTGCCACTTGGTGTGTTGACAAGGCTACAGACTGTAGTCGGTGACGACTACATCGTTGTACCTATACTATCGAAGGTTTAAAACACTCACTATATGTTATGTTTATGCATATGGATACATCGAAGATGAATTTCTCCACAAACTTTTGGGGAACCAACTGCAAACCTTATGCAGATGAACTGCACGAGGATTATGCATCAAATTGCTGAAAAGCATGTGCAAATATCGTGCATGTGAACAGCTGCGTTTTGGTGCAATTTTTGTTTTAAGAATTCGCCAGATTGCACTGAGTTTCATCATTTATTTAACTCATGACAATAATCTTTTCAACGTTACGAATTTGTTTTACAATACATCAGTTCATGTGTATTCAGTACCTTTAAACAGTATGGAATATTTTGCAAAATTCAGTTTAGAACAGTTGACTGAAGTAAATGGCTACATTGAGACTAGTGAGTCAAAGCTTTTGATTGGTAGTATATAATTATATGTAGGACCACCATAATTTGTATGCAGTAACAAACGCAGATGTGGCTTTTTTACGATACTTATCCCATGTTCCAGATAACCCCGATACCATCTGACAAATTAGCATTCTCTAAGCAATTTCCCCATGGACTGTGGAGAGCTTTTGAGAGCGACAGAATTCGTAGACATCACGACCACAATTCCGTGCAACTTCCGGCGGCCAGTGACAGTTAAACTTCCGCTTCCGGCTGGTGGCGAGGTCGAGAATGACAGCGGTACCGACATCGCCGTGGTTGTCAAGACGGACGAGGGCTGGAGCGTTGTCGACAGCAACTATAAGTTCTCCCGAACAACCGTCACTTGTGATGTGAAAACACTGTCAAGGTGAGTGATAGTATGCAGGGAGAATACAATGTGTGAGTGAGTGAGGCAGTTGGGTTTTAATCCACTTGAATTATTCCAACAAAGAATGACCCTAAATATGAAAAGTAATCATCAGCGACCTCTTCCGTTAAACACTATCCTGAAATAGGCAAGCCGTTTTCATTGGAAAAGAAATCGTTTATATTTTCGCTTTGCAAAACCGCTGACAATATGCCCCCTCTCACTTGCTCGGGTTGTACATAAGAAAACAAACAATGTGTGCAATTACGGGGTCTTTTGGGAATAAAACCAGGCATGATAATAAAAGGGCATGATTTGGTGTAACAGACAAATGAAAAAATAAAACCACAATGGTCCTCATTTGTACATATAAGTGTAGTGTAGCGCTACAAATGGTAATACATGTATAATATATATATATATATATATATATATACTCATGGTAACGAAAAAGGGAACACATGAAAGTACAAGTGTTCCTTTATTCTTTTCCAGGTTTCTTCACAAGCTTTGCATTGGGCTTTGCACTGTGGGTGAAATTCTGGAAAAGAATAATGAACACTTGTACTTTCATGTGATCCCTTATTTGTTTCCATGAGTATACAATTTTGGACTTGTACATATTGGTGACCTGTATTATTTACATTTGTATGGAGTGTCAAGGGAAAACTGCCATCTCATACTCGTCTAACAATGTCTTTTCAATATTATATTTTCAGATTCTGTGTTTGCCAGTCTAAACCAGACCGGAAACAGAAAATGAAGGATGCGATACCGATTTTGGATGGCCGCAGTAACAAGGAAAAAGGGGAGGTAACCATGTTCTTGTCTCTAAAGGAGAAATCATGGATGGGTGTTATAGAATGTTTCCCGGAATTCAAAACCGAGGTGAGAACAAACGCCCGATCGTCGGTCGGATTCCGACATGTAGTGAAACAAGAAGCTCCCAAAGAAACAGAACAGCGGTTTACCTCCCGGAGGCGACCACCGCCGCCGAAACAAGTCAAAGAAAAGGAGATAGACGGATTTGAGATCTACGATGGGTGTAAATGGGAAATCGAAGTGAGCGGAGATATAAAAGTGAGCGGAGATAGTGACTATTTCGATAATAACCAGTTGCAATTCTTTAGAAACTTACCCGAGAGTTATAGAAGGTTTGTTCTCGAACCTCGAACTAACGAAGAGCGGGCCTTACAGGGTGTTATAAACTTAGTACCTGTTGGTGTAGAGGAACAGAATGCCAGGGAACGTTTGTCCTTCACATTCAAATTTGAAGTGGATGAGGAAAAGGTCAAGGCCTATTTCAAACCAGATGACCCGGAACCGGAACCTGAGCCAGAGAAACCAACTGTTACCTTTGACCTTCCGTTGGAACCAATCAAAGAAGAGCGACCCCCTCCTCCAGTGAAAGTGCGAACGTTCTCGGCCAGTGCTCTCGAGAGATTGACGCGACCAATCCGACCCAACAAGATCCGTAAGTTTTTCTTCTTTGTTTATGAACAGTCTTTAATGTTACTGATTATCCACAAGTCAGATCTAATGATAAATGAATGAAGGAATAAGAGAGTGAGTGTGAATTCTCTAAGGGTATTCTGGCAACAAGAACCGGATCTCGATCCACAAAACGTTGGTACCGTTACGACCTGTCGTAACTCTATAGTTTAACATAGGCTTACGAATGTCGTAGCGCTACGAACGTTTTGTGGATCGGGACACAGGTCTCGCGTTGTTTCGTTCAAGCCGACTGCTGCAGTTTTGTGCCTTTTAGCGCCACACTAAACAATATTTCTGCTCATGAGAGTGGTCTGTAAATAATCGAGTCCTAAGAAGACATGAAAGGGGGTTGATAGCATGAACATCGATCTACACAATTTGGATACGACGAGATCCATCAACTAAGGGAGCGAGGCATTCACACGGTCCCGTTAATGTGTCGCCTTTGACGACATGCATGGACTTACTGAAGACCTGGGCCTAGATTTTCAAAGCTCTCTTAGCGCTAAGATAGCCGTAAGTGCCATACATTAACATTGACTTACGACTATCTTAGGGCTAAGAGAGCTTCGAAAATCTAGGCCCGGGGGCGTGAGGTAGCCTAAAGGTTAAAGCGTTCGCTCGTCACGCCGAAGACCCGGGTTCGATTCCCCACATGGGTACAATGTGTGAAGCCCATTTCTGGTGTCTCCCGCCATGATATTGCAGGGATATTGCTAAAAGCGGCGTAAAACTAAACTCACTGTTGGTCATCCTGTCCCAAATGTGTGGATCTTTCGCTGGTACCCTTCAATATTTACATGTTGTGCAAGATGAAAGTTCATCTTACCACATCCTGCAATCGATAACTCATATTGATTTCATTTGGAAGAATAAAAAAATACATCTAAAGCGCACCAATAAATGCCCATGTTCATGTACTTACAGCTGAGAAGGAATCACGTGTCCTGACCGGAAGAAGCTTGATGAACATCGCACGTGTTGTCCCGGAAGGACTTACCCTGGCCGTTCACCTTGACCTTCCGGACAGCACAATCACAGGCCTGGGGTTCGACGCCATCAGTAACGGCCTAGGCATGGCCGACGTCACATACAAAATTTTACTTTACTGGAAGCGACGCCTAAAAGACAAGCGTAACGGCGCAGTGGCGGAGTTGACGGAAGCTCTTCGCGACATGGGAAGATCCGAAGTTGCAGACACAGTTCAGGAGATGCACGACAAGAACAAGGAAATAGGCCCAGACTGCTTCCACCTCATCATGCAGTGACGTCATTAAGGGGAGATAATCCAGTAGTAGTCATACAGGGTCTTTAGTTATTTATGTCATGGATTCAGCAAAACGGGGACCTTTAAGTCAGAGTTTGGCATTGTGGGTCATTTGCGAATGTTCCAGACTGGACTTTGACTTCGGAATGACGTCATCAGAAAGGGGAGATAATCAGCTGTTCATCGCTTCGTATACACAAGAACGATTGTAGCATTGGTGTTGAAGTTTGCAAAATGTATTCAGCTTCAGTACCACTCTGCTCTCTTAATTTAGGGACAGTTTAGACTAGTTGATTATCCAATTCTCGAGACTTCGAAAGGATGCACGACCGCTGCCGCTGAAGCCGTGTTAATACTGCTGCTGTGTGACATGTTGAATCAGACTCATAGATCTACTAACGGAAAGTCAGAGTATTTCACGGTACGCTTCCATTGTGACGTTACATACAGATAATCATAAACACTGTCTCGATGGTGTGGATCCGGAGGAGTGTTTTCAGGAATTGATTGGCTGGATGTTTCATATTGTCTGAAGTTTCTGTGATCAAATTTTAATGTGTCGTGAAAATTACAGATATATCTTGTCAGTACAGAATTGTTTTGATTGAAAGCATCACCAAAGAATGTCCAGGCGATGCAATACCGCTTGCTGCCTCTCTTGTGTCAGGTATTCAAATTCATGTACACGTACATTGTTTGACAGGGGTCGTTTTCCATTATGGATATAAATTTATTTAGTCAGCTCTTATGAGGAGCGGGGCGGTGGGGTAGCCTAGTGGTAAAAGCGTTCGGTCGTCACGCTGAAGACCCGGGTTCGATTCCCCACATGGGGATAATGTGTGAAGCTCTTTTCTGGTGTCCCCCGCCGTGATATTGCTGGAATATTGCTACAACGGCGTAAAGCTAATCACTGCTTCGCATGTATTCTGCGTGTATTCAACCGCACGTCATTACAGTCACAAAACACGGTATCAGCACAGTCATATGACATTTGGTGTTAAAAAATACGTCATTTTATCGCATGCTCACGTGGATGGGTAGCCAAGTGGGCCAGGCGTTCGCTCGCCACAGCGAATGGGCATGTTCGATTCCTCACTTGAATCTAATTTTGGGAGTCTATTTCTGTTGTCCGCCGTGACAATATTGCTAAGACCAGCGTAAAACCGTAATCACCTGACGTGACCTTGGGGTTATCACCTATATGTACGATTATACGTTGGTCAGTCTTTGTGATAAACTGACATGTTTTATTGATATGCTTGTGATATATGTATCTTTCTGTGATAATACTTTGAAAAGATCATTTCTCGTTACGAATTTTATGCTGGCTCAGGTCAATCATAGTTTCTTGCAGTAAGCAGATTGCGTTCCGACGGATGGTCTTCAAATTGATCATGGTTCGTTGCTACAATCCTACAATATTCTGAGTTCGAATCCACTCATCCGTACTGGATATCGTCCTTGGTTTGCCACCTCCACAACTGTGCTAGTGGTGGCACCTAAGTGGAAAGCTTCAAGGACATTTTGGTCTTTCGTCCAGCAAGTTGTTTGGCCCTGATCGAGCTGAAACTCTACTGAAAGTGGCGTCAAACCAGTGTGTAAGCTGGCATACCGCCGTTTGGTAATTACATCTCTTGATATGGTACGTACGTACCATCACAAATAGTATTTTAAAGAGGAGCCCATATCGAGCGGTACATCATCATGTATGTAGATAGTGCATTGTCCCCAAATCGACCAGAAAACATTTGAGTCCAGGAAACATGTTCATATCAACGGGTTAAGTTAATATTTTCATGAAACAGTACTGTATTTTCTTGTACTTACTTCAAAACTATGATAGACCGCGAATAAAATTATATTTTTACAAACCAGTACGACGTTGGGTTATAAATATAAACATACTTCAGTTTTAAAATATTGTAGGCGTACTTGTCACACTGTCGATTTGAGAAATCTGGACAGCTGTAGGTCCGCTACATGAGAAGTGAGTGAGTTGAGTTTTACGTCGCACTCAGCAATATTCCAGGTATATGGCGGCGGTCTGTAAATAATCGGGACTGGACAAGACGATTCATGCAGTGATCAGCATCATGAGAATTGATCTACTCAATTGGTATACGATGACATGTCAACCAAGTCAGCGAGCCTGACCACCCGATCCCGTTAGTCTCTATGAGAAATATTGGTGACAGATGCTATTCACAAGCAGAATTACCGTCCTTAGTTCGACCAGGATCTGCTGATTAATGTACCTGTAGCACTGTATCAACCTCACTAAGTCTTAGTTGACAAGCACGTTAGGATTCGAGACACGAGGTGGTTCCAGTTGTCTCTGGTGCCGAAGTTCGCACTGCAGAGTTGCGCACCTTGGGAAGGCAGGAGCCTGTAATTGTGGGATCGAGTCCCGGTTCGCTCTGATTGTTTATAAGCATTGCAGGGTCATACCCGTATCATCAAAATGGTAAACCTGTATCCCTTTGGAGTTTCTTCACACAAACTTCCCTGCTAGAACTGGAACAATGTTCGGAGTTCAACCTCGTTCCCTCACCCTCGTATGTGGCAGCCATGTTCCTTCGACCTTGCGTCAATGTTGCCTCACCTCCTCACGCAGAGGTGAGGTGAGGTGAGGTGAAATTGGGTTTAACGTCGTGCTTGAGAATATTTCGCTCATATGACGACGTGCATGCGTGTGTATGTGTATGTGCGACTGCTTGTACTAGCCCAGACTTAAGCTGTTTTTTTATAGTGCTAGCTTACTGAGATACCATGCCGCAGTGAAGCATGACAGACGGTGGGATAGCCTAGTGGTTGAAGCGTTCGCTCGTCACACCGAAAACCCGGGGTTCACTCCCTACGTGGGTACAATGTGTGAAGCCCATGTCTGGCGTCCCCCGCCATGAAATTTCTGGAATATTGCTAAAAGCGAGTTAAAATACACTCATTCACTCACACAGGCAGACAGTGTGTTGTTATGAATACCGTTCAAGACAATGCTTCCCTCAGGTTTAAATCGAGAAGCCAGACATCAAGACGGCACTAATTGGTATTGTCACACGGCGTTTCTTTCCCAAAGTTTTAAATGTTTAAAGAATTCCAAACCAAATCGATGCAACATTATGGTGTTCAAAACACCCGAGATGTCCACTCAACTAAGACAATGTGTACATTCGTCAATCGCGGGGCAGTGGGGTAGCCTAATGGTTAAAGCGTTGGCTCGTCACGCCGAAGACACGGGTTCGAATCCCCACATGGGCACAATGTGTGAAGCCCATTTCTGGTGTCCCCCGCCGTGATGTTGCTGGAATATTGCTAAAAGCGGCGTAAAACCAAACTCAGTCAGTCGTCAATCGCTTTCCTGTGATACCCCTCAGTGTACCCCAGCATCGTCCATATAAAGTTATCAACTATTCCTTATCCTTTTTAATATCATGTATAAGTTTTAAAAGTTTGGGGGTGTATTGAGGTAAATCCATATAAACAAAATACACAGAAGAGTACATACGAATGGTCTAGTGAGACGTTAGCTGGAGGAAGGGAGACAACTCTTCTTCATTTCAACAAGATATCTTCTTTCGCCATGTCCTCAAATAAACACCGGGAATATCACACAATCTGGAATCTCTGTTAAATCATATGACCCTCTCATGAATGCGTACACCTCATTTAATTTTCAGCAACAATTCAGTGTTTAAAATTAGTGACATAAAAAAACTGTTAACTGAAACTTCTTTTTAAAAAACAGTACTGGCTAGCGACCAGTTATCGCCAACATTTGACTGTAGCGCTTGCACAGACAGCTTGATTTTAACTCTCGTAGCCTATCGCTTTTGTGATGTGTCAATGTGTGAAATACTACGGAAGTACAAGTCAAGCTGTCTTCTCAGGCGCTACAGCCAGGTGTTGGCGATAACTGGTCGCTAGCCAGTACAGTATGAACAAAATCAGCCGTTCAGATGAGTTCAAAACAAAACATCTCTTAGAGATTCTATGCTAGATGCACCTCAAACTTCACTGGGAACGTGATAATATTGACTGGTTCAGTTACTTGGTTGCTTGTGCTCACAATATCAATCACTGGATTTTCTGGATCAATTCTTCAATTACAAGTCAACATAATATTCCTGAAACGTTTATAAGTGTTTTGTTAAACACGACGGTGATGATCTGGGTTGGAACTGATCTTCAGTAACCCATGCTTGTCGTAACAGGCGACTAACGCGAGTGAGTGAATACGGTTTTACACTGCTTTTTGCCATATTCCAGCGATATCACGGCAGGGGGCACCAGAAATGGGCTTCAGACTTTATACCCATGTTGGGAATCGAACCCGGGCCTTCGAAGTGAGGAGTGAGCGCTTAGCCACTAGGCTACCTCACCGCCCCAGGGGACTAACGAAAGGGTGGTCAGACTCTCTGACTTGGTTGACACATGTCATCGGTTCCCAATAGCGTAGATCAATGCTCATGCTCTTGATCACTGGATTGTCTGGCCCAGACTTGATTATTTACAGACCACTGCCATATAGCTGGAATATTGCTGAGTGCGGCGTTAAACAATAAACCAACAAACACATTACTTGAAAACAAATCAAACACACCACTTTACGTCATCAATTTGTTTATTCAGTCGTATATTTTCAGCGTGTGTGTTTGTGTAATATGGAGAAAAACTAGTCAAAGATTGTGATCAATGTGTACATATATTCATAATACATAATATTTATTCAAATATATATGCGTAAAATACATGAATATAACAAACTAAAATAGTTCATACAAATATAGGTGTCATTCATGATAAAGGATTAATCGTTGCAATAAATATTACAATATTATGGGACTAGCTGAACACGTTACTTACAAACAATTGGACAACTCTCAAAGAGCAACCAGATCACTCTCAAAGTGGAACCTGATTATTGTGGAACCTGATTATTCAGGATCCTGTTAAACTGCACACTCACCTTCCCTACACTAATAATTATTTACAAAATGTAACACACATTTTATTTAGGATTACACTTCCTCAGTAAAGTACAGATTCTAGTACTTTTGTTGTGTTGAGTCCCATCCGGGATTCAAACCCACACCCTCAGAGTCAGGCACGTGATCGCCAGCACACAAAGTCAGCCATCTAACCCACTCAGCCACCGTGGTTTCCACAGGAATGGAAGTCGGAGAGCTGGTAGTCTGGACCACAGACTGTGTACTGATTCAGAGGATGTGGGTTTGAATCACGGATGGGACTCAACCCCACAAAAGTCTTGAATCTGTACTTTTCTAAGAATGTGTAATCTCAGATATTATATATGTTACATTTGATCACTTTCTAAATGACATTGTGTATTTATTTACAAAATGTCTAGATATGTCAGTTATTTTATGAATTGCCTGAAAGAATCCATTTCATTAATCACATATCAACATGTCAGGATTAAGGGTTTTATCTATATTTTACATCCACCTGTAATTTTGTAAATTGGTAACTTCTGCTACACTAATTTTACAGTTTCAGTGAAATAATTTTTTGCTATAAGAAAGGTAGATAGGAATTTTGAAGAAAATAAGTTCTTTTGTCAAGACAAATTTACAATACCACACATATAACAGCATAAGTTCAAACAAAGATATTCAATATAATCTTGTACAATTTTGTCTTTTAACTTTTTCATATTCCAGATCATGCTTATCCATAAATAATTAACACAACGGCTTGCGAGAAAGAGCAATAAGTTTTATATAAAATTTCATAGAATGGAAAATTTTGAAGGAAGACATACATTCAGTATGTATTAAGTTTGTATAACCTGGTACCCCATTTCGATCTTGATCCATATGGTGTACATTTAGTAATGGGTGGTTCTGAGACAGTCACTGTGTGCCTACCAGAATCATTTGGGTAGGATTATGTTGGTGGAATTCAAACTTGGCTGGAATTAAATCTTCACTACACACACTGGCCAGTCTTATTTTCTATGTACATCAAGCCTGGTTCAATTTTAAATTTCAGTCCTGTTAAAAAGAAAAACAAGAAATGCATCATGTCTCACCATAGATTGCAGCTTTTTCCCTCCACCAATTTCTAAATGGCCACTGAGACAGAAATAGAAGACAAACAGATTTTCCGCCTATGGCTAACTACTCTCAACAGGATAATTAAGCCACATGCACATAAACAACTCAAATGAAATGGAAGCAACGATGTTACACCAAACAACATAAAAACAGCAAAATGTCGATATTTGACTTGCGTGCAGAATCGTACAAAGCTCAAATGCTGGTTTGAAACCTACAGCAAAGGCCACAGTTACTTATTACATTTTCATTAAAACTGTAAAATGAGGAGAGTGTTTCATTTTACAACTTCATTTTTTGAACAAACTGTTCAAGGCATCTGTGGAAATCAACTGTAAACAGATGCTACTGACATGAAGGATGAATATTTTGGATGACTACAGATCTATTTCAGCAACTGAGGATTAAATGGATCATAACTTCAGTCATCTAATAACATGCGTGTTGTCGGGTAGTGAGACGAGTTGGGAAGGAAATCTTACAATGTATTGTCATGTTATTAAGTTCATATGATAAAATGATCCCGAACCACAAAGTGTGTACTTTCTTTTGTATATCAGTATACTAAAGTAGTTCAGTTGACCTGAGGCAAAGTACTGGAGTAGTGAGTGAGTGAGTTGGGTTTTATGCCGCCTTTAGCAATATTCCAGCAATATTCCGGCGAGGAACACCAGATATGGTCTTCACATATTGTGCCCATGTGGGGAATCGAACCTGGGTCTTCAGCGTGACGAGTGAACGAACGCTTTAACCACTAGGCTACCCCACCACCCTGTACAGGAGTAACAGACAGGATCTGGACATACAGTTTTTCAACGAACTGACTGACTGACTGAGTTTGGTTTTACGCCGCTTTTAGCAATATTCCAGCAACATCACGGCAGGGGACACCAGAAATGGGCTTCAAACATTGTACCCGATGTGGGGATTCGAACCCGGGTCTTCAACGTGACAAGCCAACGCTTTAACCACTAGGCTACCCCACCGCCCCTCCAACGAACTGATGTCAGTTTGATGGGTTATTTATCATTGTGTAAAAACTGTTTCATGTATGAGGAAGATCTGAATTATTGGTTGCTGTTACAACAAAATCCACACACAGCAAGCTGCCGAGAAACTAAACCAAGTCAAATCTAGGATCAGAACACATGAGAACCTGATCATGTCATGTTGAAGGGACATAACTCTGCACAGCAATTGATATCTGGACCTCTCTGGCCCAATAGAAACTGAATTTTCTTTGCTATGCTAAACATCCATTTCATTCTACTGGGGTACTAAGTAGAGGAATGGAAGACATGCACTGACCTTTAAGGATTCATGTGATTTGGGGTCAGTTAAGTTTGTGCATTGCTTAAATCGTCCGGATTCATACGGGTTTATAGCACCATTAACAGGTAAACAAGAGGCACATCACAGAGGACAGACATAGGGTACTGGAAAGGACACATCGGACAGGACACCCTACAGGGGACAGATGTAGGACAGACATCAGAGAGGACAAAGGACAGACACATCAGAGAGGACAGACATAGGGTACTGGAAAGGACACATCGGACAGGACACACTACAGGGGACAGATGCAGTACAGACAAAGGACAGACACATCAGAGAGGACAAAGGACAGACACATCAGGGAGGACAGACAAAGTACAGACAAACTAGAGAGGACAAAGGACAGACACATCAGGGAGGACAAAGGACAGACACCAGAGAGGACAAAGGACATACACACCAGGGAGGACAGACACCAGAGAGGACAAAGGACAGACACGCCAGAGGGGACAAAGGACAGACACACCAGGTAGTCAAAGGACAGACACATCAGGGTGGACAGACACACAATACAGGGTAGACATCAGACAAGACAACGCTTAGGCCTGACATATGACAGACATCGGATAGGACACAAAACAGAAGACAGACGTGGAACAGGACCCATCAGAGAGGACATGCCCCTGAGGACAGACACACTAGAGAGGACAGATATAAGGACAGACTCACCACAGAGGAGAGACATAGGTCAGATATACTGGGGAGGATGCACAACAGAGGACAAACATGAAATCAAAGAAATTTCCTTGACTAGACCAGTCACATCTATTTACCTCTTTCTGTTGAGCTGACAAAACTTCCTCAAACTGAACTCTTCAAGAGTTCTCTTTTAAAAACCCCACCTCTTTGAGTTGTCTTTTAACAGAACCTGTTAACATTGTTAAAATGTATTTTTGCTTTTTCCTGAACTCCTGGCTTTTTAACCAAAAACATAAAATTGTACACTGTTCCGGCCTAATCCATGAAAGACATTTAGGTGCAATTTCACTTTTTTGAAAATTCAAGATTCTAATTTTAACAATCAAGGTTGTAACTAAAAATGTATAATTATAGCTCTATGGCTTTCATACAGATACTGCCTTGAAGACAAAGATCCACAATCTCACATAATCATGTACTGTAGTTGATGAAGAAATATGTTTGTGTCAACAACATCCATTAAATTGAAAATGCCATATAAACATTAAATACACATTATTTTCAATGCACATTTCCGGGTTCATGTTGGAAGCTCAAGAAGGACATTTGGTATTATGCATACTTATCATTCATAATCAAATGGAGACAATAACCATGAAATATTGTTAAAATATATATATTAAAAGACATAAGCATCAAGAAAACATCATAAAGTAGGTCAAGGAAATCATTTTCTTATAATAATTCAAACAATTTTACTTCTTACCCAATGAAATGAAAATGTCATAGGAAACAGAATTCTTAGAAAATTCTCCAGAATACCAGTCTAAGTAAACTTAGGCTCAGTATTATTCGTTACACTGCTATACTGAGTTTAACAAAACCTAGTAGAAGCATCATCAAAGTCATATCTAATACCAATGTTACACAAAGAAGATGTATCACGATACGTATCAGTACATAGGAAGATGTATCGTGACACTACCAATGATGATACGCTTTGTACACAACATGATACAGAACTAATGACCTTGACCTACATTCAAGGTCATCTCAGGCAATTCAAACAAGGCTGTATTTAATTATTATCAGTAACAGTGTGACCAGTTTCAAACATGTTAAACACCGGATATATACTCGACACACTGGAACCATGTCGGGATTCAAACCAGGTCATCAGTGTCAAGAGCAAATTCTTTAAACAATACACCATCCACTGGCCTCAGATTCCTAAAAAAACTAACATTGTTCTCCCTTCCAGAGAAAACAAATGATATGCTTCCAAGTACGGACTGGAAAGATTAAGCACCTTGTGTAAGATCAATAATGTACATGACATTCCATATCCTCTTGTGTATATTAAAGATAATTCACACAAAACTACAGGGTACAATATTTCCTTGTAACTATCATCGCGTGAAATTTACTTTCATTCTGATACTTTCAACTGATACAAAGTCAAAACCACTTGATCTCTGACGGCACATACAAATATAACAATCTGTAAATGGAGTACTAGAGAGCCCTAGAGCGGAGTCAACCTAGATTCATGTCTAAAAGTCTATTTACCAGATTCAGGGAGAAAGACATGACAATTTACTCACCACTCTGGACAAAGATTGTATCTCGTATGATTTGAAAAAAGCAAACTAAAATTCATTTATCAATAAATGTATAATTAGGGCAAGAATTGCTATTTTTAGATGTCATATTTATTTAATGCTCTAGTGTTAGGAAGACATTGTAGGTCAAGGTCGTGGGATGACCTTGTTCCTGAAAATTGCCATTTTTATTTTGATACTGTCCCTTGTGCACAGAGTGGACAGAAGAGAAGTTTTGTGCAAAAAGCACAGTAAACAACAAACAATGATAACAACGTCCAGTCTAGCTGGAACAACGTTCAGTAGAACATGAATAGAAGAAACATGGAGAGATTGAACAGTACGACGACCTATTGGGAAATGCCGGATCTATCTGTGTATTATCATATAAAGGTATGAATACTACAAACTCTAAACAGGAAACTCATTTCTGACAATCGACAAACTCAAATAATTCGAGACATATTTGAATGAACATTGTGATTCCCTTGCATATTTGGTGATTTGAACCGTATTTATTTCATTATTTGTCATTGCATATTCACAAATTCTTTAAAATATAGAATTTGTTCTTGAATTTGTCTGATAGTTATCAAAACAAGATAAAAGGCAGTACAGATTGTAGATCTTTCTTGCCATCTGGGATTTGGACCCACCTCTCAGATTAAACAAGTTAATCTCCAGATCATGAACACAATGTATTCTCACCTGTAATTAGACTAATAGTCTTGTCTGTAAAATAAATATGAATTTCCTGAGATTGTCAATGTGTCAGATGACTTGTAAAGTATACCAAACAACATATAACAATCTACAATCTAACATTCTGTCAGTAGAGGTCTGTTATATCCATGTTCTACGGTCGTTATAACATATATCAAACATTTTGAAAAATGTAAATGGTTTTCATTTCCTTCAATATATATACAAGTTCAAAACTAATGTGAAAAACCACAGTTATTCTTTGTGTTGAAATAACACAAGCTGTTCACAATAGGGATGGCTAAAGTTATGGAAGCACATGTAAAGGCCAAGTACCAAAATGACTATGACACCCGAGAAATGTAACCCATGAGAAATGAAAACGGCAAACCAAGCTAACTATCCCCCAGAAAATGTGCAACATTGTGAGGCAGCATCAAAAATAATTTCTGAATACCAATATCAATTAATCAATAAACTGATTAATAAGTTTCAAGTTACAACATGAGAGATGCCAACCCTGAATCAAATGAAAGCGGAGTCATGCCCTGCTAAAAGCAATTCCCGAGCCCTGAAGGTGCTAGTTGGGGGTGAGTGTGAGAGGGGGCTCCGGCCCGTTTTGATGGTGGGGGTCTTGGGGCCTCCCCATGAAATTCTTTGGGTACTAAACCAGATAATACTTAACCGAACATACAGTTTGATCGTAATAAATTCAACTTATCGGGGTATGTCTTGGGGCCTCCCCTATTCTTTAGATTTATCCTGGAAATATGCAATTTCTGGGCATACTAAACCAGATAATACTTATGTATACCTGTTGTTTGAATCTCATGGGACCAAATAAACATATGTAAACAGCTATTTACTAAAATTCTTTCAAACATTCTATATTTATAAACATATTTGTATTTTCAAAAAAATCGGAGTTTTTATAGACAATTGGAAAGTGGATTTTGTATTTGAAAATCAGAGTGGTTGGCATCTCTGCAACATGAGACAGACATATTTTGACATCAGTGACCATAATTTTGTGACTATCTTTCATAAATAAATAGAATTTCTGATATATTTCCCAATAAACATTTTCCAAGTTCATATTGTGGGGTTCACTGTCCACATGAGAAATATTAAATACTATCATGATCTAAAAAAAATTGTTTAACATTGTGTCGTAAATTACTTGCAAACAGACCGTTACCAGGATTTGATCATTTTTGGTCACCATTATTGCTTAGACACCTGACATAATGATAACAGTGAAAGACTCTTTGAAAACAAATTATGTTTACCATATTTTGGAATCCATTATTTAACATAAAAAAAAGTTGTTTCGATGTAAAAAGGACCTGGATAAATATCTTTTAGTTACTTGTGTTTTAAACAGTTAAATCTGTTTAAGAACAAACTATATAGAACACCTTAGCCACAGGTATTCATAAATCTTAATTAATTTGTAAATCCTAATTTGATTGTTGCCAATGCACCTTCTTTAAAAACATTCAGCAGAAACTTAGGAAATCTGCCTTAAATTTCACTTGGAATTGATGAAATACAATAATCCCTTGTATTTAAAGAAAATAATTCAATATTTGCCCGCATATGTGAAGACTTGACATTATTCAATAGTTTTTAGTGGTTGTCATCTGTTTATAAGATTCCCTGTATCTGAGTTGTCTCCCCTTGGTCGACCTCGACATTTGCGGACCTGGTACTGTATGACCATGACGAGCAGAGGCGTGACACAGAGGAAACACACTCCTGCCATTACATAGGCCACCACCATCAGGCTGCCGTTCTTTTGGTCTGGCTTCTTGTATGCACACTGGTTCATCAGATGCTTATCTGAAATATACACAAGGTGAAGGTTAATCAAGACCTCAGTCCGTCTCCAAGAGCGAGTGAGTTTTAGTTTCATGACACTTTTAGCAATATTCCAGCAATATCATGGCAGGTGACACCCGAAATTGGCTTCACACATTGTACCCATGTGGGGAATCGAACCCGGTCTTCGGTGTGACGAGTGAAGGCTACCACTAGGCTACCCCACCAGCCTGTCTCCAAGACCCAAGAGCATAATTTAGATATGAGTCCTACTCAAGTCCAGAATGATTTCGCAAGTCTGGACTTATTCCAGTAATATTCCAGTTATATGGCAGCGGTCTGTAAATAATCGAGTCTGGACCAGACAATCCAGTGATCAACAGCATGAGCATCGATCTGCGCAATTGGAATCGATGACATGTGTCAACCAAGCCAGCGAGCCTGACCACCCAATCCCGTTAGTCGCCTCTTACGACAAGCATGGGTCACTGAAAGTACATACTAACCCGGACCTTCACAGGTTTTGATTGAAGAGATTCCCAGTCGCATCATAAGATGTCAAAAGAAGGTACCTTTCATTACCAAGTCTGGAGCAAACTTTCAGACCTGATTCACCAATCAAACCCATAAACTAGCCCATAATTATAGGCCAAATTAAATTCACATTAACAGAAAACCCTCTGTTGATGTTCTCAAGGAAGATATTTATCTTTTGCAAATCTCTGAGTGCATGCAATAATCCTGAATGAATCACACCATTGCTCTCCATTTGACCACAACTCTAGTCTGTCACACAGAACCCTGAAGCACATTATTTTCCCTGCTGCCTAGCAGTTTCTGACAAAGATCAAATCTAGATGTCCTCTGGTTCTGAATCTCCCATCTCACTGCTTTTCAATTTAAATGGGTTTATTTATTATCAAAATTATATACATTCTGAGACTAAGTGTTAGTCATTTAGATTCAAATCAGCTCTGGGTTCAGGTTCTGGAGAGTTTGTCTGACCTTTGTATATTGGACATAATGTTCCACTTTACCTGCTTGTGTGAAAGGGCCGGAGATTTTGGAATCAGGTCCAATGGAGCTGGGATCTCTAGGAGGACACGTTGTCTCTGCAAAGCCGATCCGTTTGTGTTCACGGTCAAATACCACGTAGAAACCCTCCATCAAGACAGCCCCCAGTACAGTTCCTGGAACAGACAAGGACACTTAGTTGACACCTTGAGTGAGTGACTGAGTGATCATGAGTGAGTGAGTGAGTGATCATGAGTGAGTGAGTGATCATGAGTGAGTGAGTGATCATGAGTGAGTGAGTGAGTGAGTGAGTGAGTGAGTGAGTGAGTGAGTGAGTTTAGTTTAGTTTTATGCCGCACTGAGCAATATTCCAGCTATATGGCTGCATCTGTATATAAACGAGTCTGGATCAGACAATCCAGTGATCAACAACATGAAGATTGATCTGCGCAATTAGAATACGATGACGTGTGAGCGAGCCCGACCACCCGATCCCGTTGGTCGCCTCTTACAACAACATGGGTTACTGAAGACCAATTCTTGCCCGGTCATGCTGTCACCAACAGTTGCTGACAGGATTTATGAACAGGTAAGAGTCTTGTCTGATCAAGTAGAAGTAAGCAGCTCACCTGCTGTAGACGAGGCGATGCCAAACTTGAAGCAGAAGCCGCTCAAAGTTGGATCACTGGGATCTTGCACTGGACGCAGGTAATGCTGAAGTAAAGAGAAGATGCATTGTATACCAAGCTAGACAATGATGGTGAAGATGATGAGGATGATGATGACGACGATGACGACAACATAGCGATGATGATGATGATGATGATGATGATGATAATGACGGCGATGATGTGAACTGGGGCACTTAAGAATATTTCACTCATATGACGACGTGCTTGCATGTGTATGTGTGCCTGCTTGTACTAGCCGTGACTGAAGCTGGTTTTATTGTGCTAGCCCACTAAGATACCATACCGCAGTGAAGCATGAATACCCAATTCAGACACATTATACTGACTTCGAGCCGACCAGTCCTTCTTGTACCCATTAATGCCGAGCGCCAGGCAGGGACCAACAAGTACCTTATTTTAACGTCTTTTGGTATGACGCAGTCGGGGATTGAACCCATGACCTTCCGCTCTCGGGGCGAAGCTCTGACCACTACACCACGACGTCGATGTGATGATGATGATGAGTGAGTGAGTTTAGTTTTAAGCTGCACTCAGCAATATTCCAACTATATGGCAACGGTCTGAAAATAATCGAGTCTGGACCAGACAATCGAGTGATCAACAGCATGAGCATCGATCTGCGCAATTGGAAACCGATGACATGTGCCAACCAAGTCAGCGAGCCTGACCACCTGATCCCGTTAGTCGCCTCTTACGACAAGCATAGTCGCCTTTTGTGGCAAGCATGGGTTGCTGAAGACCTATTCTACCCCGGATCTTCACGGGTCGATGATGATGATAATGATGATGATGATAATGATGATGATGATGATGATGATGATGATGATGATGATGATGATGATGACAACTTACCTGAGGTAGTAGAGTGAGATGGAAGAAGGTGTTGTTGGTCATGATGAGAGCCACAGACACTGTGGGGAAGCCCGTGTAGGCGATGGCCAGGTCAGTCCAACACACCACCTCTGTGCCGCTCCAGAAGTACTGAGACGGATACCAGTCGGGGACCTGAAACACATTGACTGGTTGAATCAGTGGTTGAATAAGTGATAGAGTGATTGATTAAATGGTTAGTTTGTTGGGTGGCACCATATCACTATACTTTTATATTCCAAGCTTCTATAATAAGACGAAGTACAAACAAATACATACCACAGTTACCTCCCTTACTCTTCATATAGTTAAACCTTCCCTACTTACACTGTGTCTGACCTGAAGGCCCTTCACCAGGACCTGTCACTTCCCTTCTTACACTGTGTCTGACCTTGAAGGCACTCCACCAGGACCTGTCACTTCCCTACTTACACTGTGTCTGACCTGAAGGCCCTTCACCAGGACCTGTCACTTCCCTACTTACACTGTGTCTGACCTGAAGGCACTCCTCCAGGACCTGTCACTTCCCTACTTTCACTGTGTCTGACCTGAAGGCACTCCACCAGGACCTGTCACTTCCCTACTGACACTGTGTCTGACCTGAAGGCACTCCACCAGGACCTGTCACTTCCCTACTTACACTGTGTCTGACCTGAAGGCACTTCACCAGGACCTGTCACTTCCCTACTTACACTGTGTCTGACCTGAAGGCACTCCACCAGGACCTGTCACTTCCCTACTTACACTGTGTCTGACCTGAAGGCACTCCACCAGGACCTGTCACTTCCTACTTTTTTACACTGTGTCTGACCTGACGGCACTCCACCAGGACCTGTCACTTCCCTACTTACACTGTGTCTGACCTGAAGGCAATCCACCAGGACCTGTCACTTCCCTACTTACACTGTGTCTGACCTGAAGGCACTCCACCATGACCTGTCACTTCCCTACTTACACTGTCTGACCTGACGGCACTCCACCAGGACCTGTCACTTCCTACTTACACTGTGTGCTGACCTGAAGGCCCTTCACCAGGACCTGTCACTTCCCTTCTTACACTGTGTCTGACCTGAAGGCCCTTCACCAGGACCTGTCACTTCCCTTCTTACACTGTGTTCTGGACCTCAAGGCCCTTCTCACCAGGACCTGTCACTTCCCCTTCACACAGTGCCTGACCTGGAAGGCACTTCACCAGAACCTGTCACTTCTTCTTACACTGTGTCTGACCTGAAGGCACTCCACCAGAACCTGTCACTTCCTTCTTACACTGTGTCTGACCTGAAGGCACTCCACCAGGACCTGTCACTTCCCTACTTACACTGTGTCTGACCTGAAGGCACTTCACCAGAACCTGTCACTTCCCTTCTTACACTGTGTCTGACCTGAAGGCCCTTCACCAGGACCTGTCACTTCCCTACTTACACTGTGTCTGACCTGAAGGCACTTCACCAGGACCTGTCACTTCCCTACTTTCACTGTGTCTGACCTGAAGGCACTCCACCAGGACCTGTCACTTCCCTACTGACATTGTGTCTGACCTGAAGGCACTCCACCAGGACCTGTCACTTCCCTACTTACACTGTGTCTGACCTGACGGCACTCCACCAGGACCTGTCACTTCCCTACTTACACTGTGTCTGACCTGAAGGCACTCCACCAGGACCTGTCACTTCCCTACTTACACTGTGTCTGACCTGAAGGCACTCCACCAGGACCTGTCACTTCCCTACTTACACTGTGTCTGACCTGACGGCACTCCACCAGGACCTGTCACTTCCCTACTTACACTGTGTCTGACCTGAAGGCAATCCACCAGGACCTGTCACTTCCCTACTTACACTGTGTCTGACCTGAAGGCACTCCACCATGACCTGTCACTTCCCTACTTACACTGTCTGACCTGACGGCACTCCACCAGGACCTGTCACTTCCCTACTTACACTGTGTCTGACCTGAAGGCCCTTCACCAGGACCTGTCACTTCCCTTCTTACACTGTGTCTGACCTGAAGGCCCTTCACCAGGACCTGTCACTTCCCTTCTTACACTGTGTCTGACCTCAAGGCCCTTCACCAGGACCTGTCACTTCCCTTCTTACACAGTGTCTGACTTGAAGGCACTTCACCAGAACCTGTCACTTCCCTTCTTACACTGTGTCTGACCTGAAGGCACTCCACCAGAACCTGTCACTTCCCTTCTTACACTGTGTCTGACCTGAAGGCACTCCACCAGAACCTGTCACTTCCCTTCTTACATTGTGTCTGACCTGAAGGCACTCCACCAGGACCTGTCACTTCCCTACTGACATTGTGTCTGACCTGAAGGCCCTTCACCAGGACCTGTCACTTCCCTACTTACACTGTGTCTGACCTGAAGGCACTCCACCAGGACCTGTCACTTCCCTACATACATTGTGTCTGACCTGAAGGCCCTTCACCATGACCTGTCACTTCCCTACTTACACTGCGTCTGACCTGAAGGCCCTTCACCATGACCTGTCACTTCCCTTCTTACACTGTGTCTGACCTGAAGGCCCTTCACCAGGACCTGTCACTTCCCTTCTTACACTGTGTCTGACCTCAAGGCCCTTCACCAGGACCTGTCACTTCCCTTCTTACACTGTGTCTGACCTGAAGGCCCTTCACCAGAACCTGTCACTTCCCTTCTTACACTGTGTCTGACCAGAAGGCACTCCACCAGAACCTGTCACTTCCCTTCTTACACTGTGTCTGACCTGAAGGCACTCCACCAGGACCTGTCACTTCCCTTCTTACATTGTGTCTGACCTACCTGCCCTGGTATTTGTTGTCACTTCCCTACTTACATTGAGTCTGACCTACCTGCCCTGGTATTTGTTGTCACTTACACTGTGTCTGACCTACCTGCCCTGGTATTTGTTGTCACTTCCCTACTTACATTGAGTCTGACCTACCTGCCCTGGTATTTGTTGTCACTTACACTGTGTCTGACCTACCTGCCCTGGTATTTGTTGTCACTTACACTGTGTCTGACCTACCTGCCCTGGTATTTGTTGTAACTTACACTTTGTCTGACCTACCTGCCCTGATATTTGTTGTCACTTACACTGTGTCTGACCTACCTGCCCTGATATTTGTTGTCACTTATACTGTGTCTGACCTACCTGCCCTGGTATTTGCTGTCACTTTCTACACTGTGTCTGACCTACCTGCCCTGGTATTTGTTGTCACTTACACTGTGTCTGACCTACCTGCCCTGATATTTGTTGTCACTTACACTGTGTCTGACCTACCTGCCCTGATATTTGTTGTCACTTACACTGTGTCTGACCTACCTGCCCTGATATTTGTTGTCACTTACACTGTGTCTGACCTACCTGCCCTGATATTTGTTGTCACTTACACTGTGTCTGACCTACCTGCCCTGGTATTTGTTGGCACTTACACTGTGTCTGACCTACCTGCCCTGGTATTTGTTGTCACTTACACTGTGTCTGACCTACCTGCCCTGGTATTTGTTGTCACTTACACTGTGTCTGACCTACCTGCCCTGATATTTGTTGTCACTTACATTGTGTCTGACCTACCTGCCCTGGTATTTGTTGGCACTTACACTGTGTCAGACCTACCTGCCCTGATATTTGTTGGCACTTACATTGTGTCTGACCTACCTGCCCTGGTATTTGTTGTCACTTACACTGTGTCTGACCTACCTGCCCTGGTATTTGTTGTCACTTACACTGAGTTTGTTCTGAATGCCCTCCACCAGGGCCTGGAAGACTTTGTCCGGGAGACGCAGGTTTGTAGTTCCACTGTCCACGATGGTTTTGTCATAGTTGTACTGAAAACAGAGTCAGCAATTCAGCAATATGCCAGCTATTTCACTTTGTGGGACACCAGAATTTCCCATCACATATTATGTACCCTCATGGACAAACAGTGAACACTTTTACTACCTGACTACCCTACTGTTTAGAGCACTATCCCAGTCATATTTCGGATTCACAGCTCAATGTGGTAGTGGGTGAGAGTTTTATGCCGCTTATTAGAAATATTCCAATATCGCGGCAAGTGACACCAGAAATGGGTTTCACACAATATACCCATGTGGGGAATCAAACCCAGGTCTTCGGCGTGCCGAGCAATGTGTATGTGTGGCTGCTCGTACTAGCCCAGACTTAAGCTGGTTTTATAGTACTAGCCCACTGAGATACCATGCCGCAGTGAAGCATGAATACCCCACTCAGACACATTATACTGACTCCGAGCCGACCAGTCCTTGTTGTACCCATTAATGCTGAACGCCAGGCGGGGAACAACAAGTACCATATTTTAACATCTTTTGGTATGACGCGGTCGGGGATCGAACCCGCGACCTTCCGCTCTCCGGGCGGACGCTCTAACCACTACACCGTGGAGGCGGTCAGTATAGGAGGAAAGCCATACGAGCTGTCTACGACTTCACTGAAACTCATGAACACTGGTATGGTGCTGCCAGACTTAAATACAAAACTTAGGAAAAGGGATGTAAATAAACAATCATAGCTTCCTGGCATGCCCAAGGGAAGCAACTCTGTACAGAGAATAATGACACGTCAGCTGTTACCTTGAATTACATCACATGCAACTCACCGAGAGCACAGAATAAAAAGAATTAATGGCTTAAATTACAATTCAATGCATTTGTGTGACACAGTTGTTTTGAAATAGAAAAGAGGAACTCCTTCAAAATGTTAAAATTGATATACCACCAGGGTTTTACATGACGCGTGATTCCTACGTATTTGACGCAACAATTTTGCAAACTACTCTCAAAACATTATCAAAGGAAGTCAAGCATGACGCAAGTTTTATGGGTGGCCCTCACAATTCAGTTCAATAAAATCAATTTGATAAGCAAAATATGATATTGTTTGATAGTAGTTTGACTTTTACAGAGCTGTCAGACTGTTCCAGGGAACTCAGAGGAGACAGTAATCCTGACTGTTTGAATTGAACAATGCTGTAGTTTCATTTGGTGGTGTGACATACATTTACATACTGAGAATGATTCACACAAAGAAATAGTAACATTTTCATGACTCCCAAATATTGAAAATGACTCCCAAAAATATATATTGTGAGTCACCATGACACCCATTTTTAAAAGTCTGTGTAAAAAACCCTCTTTATTCTTCCCTGCAAAGCAAGTTAAATGACTTTGAAAATATGTTTGTTGATTTAGTTTAGTGAGTGACTTTCATAAAATAATGTTTACCTCTTTACAATCCAGCTTGAGACTTTTGTTGTTGACGAGGATGTCTGCGATGACGACCTCGTAGTACCACTCCCGGTGTATGGGGGTGTAGAAGATGTTGCCTTTATACAGAGAGCCTGACACTCCCCCTAACAGCTGTAACAGATAGAAACCTGGCTGAATATGTATCTGACCCGTGAAGATCCAGGTTAGAATTGATCTTCAGCAACCCATGCTTGCCTCCTGTAAAGATCTAGGTTAGAATTGATCTTCAGTCTCCATGCCTGTCGTAATCGGCGACTAACAGGACCGGGTGGTCAGGCTCGCTGATTTGGTTGACACATGTCGTCATATGCCAATTGTGTAGAGCACTGATCATGCTGTTGATCACTGGATTGTCTGGTCCAGACTCGATTATTAACAGCCCGCCATCATATAGCTGGAATATTGCTGAGTGTGGCATAACTGACTCACTCACTCACTCACAAATACGCATCCTATAAGAAGATCTTAGCGCGCTAAGGTGATAATAAATCCCATACTTGACACTATGGTACTAAGGCTGGTTTGACCACTTTTGCCTAAACACTAGCAATACAAGTGAACTGAAGATTTGGTTAGTTTGTTGTTTAAAGCCACTCAGCAATATTCTAGCTATATGAGAATGGTCTGTAAATAATCAAGTCTGGACCAGACAATCCAGTGATCAACATCATGAGCATCGATCTACACAATTGGGATACAATGACGTGTCAACCAAAGTCAGTGAGCCTGACCATCCGATCCTGTTTTTATATCAAACATGGGTTGCTGAAGACCAATGCTAACCCGGATCTTTACGGGTTCACTCAAACATTAGTTACTTGTAGTGTAAGCTTGGGGGTCATAGTGTTATTTTGTCATCAAACAATGTCAAACAAACCCGCCCTGCCCACCTCAACTCCATCCTCACCTGATTACAACATACAACTGACATGTAGCATGGTTGTGTTGCGTGTGTCTAAAAATTGGTAATGTTATCTTTCTGGTGATAATCATTTGCAGAAGCCTGAAGTCAGGAAACGCTGATGAAGGAGGGAGGAAGAACAGAAGGCTTCTGAGGTGAGGTGAAATTGGGTTTAACGTCGTGCTTGATAATACTTTGCTCATATGATGACGTAGAAAGCTTCTGAAGGTGATAATACAACTATGTAATTTTTTAAGTAAAATTGATATTTTATACTTATCGTGACTCATGATCTTTTGCTTATCTCCCTTTCCTCTTCGAATGGTAGTGGAACACTTGAATCCCTTGAAGTTCCCGAAGCGGACGTATAAATACACTCACCCACGAGTTACCTCCCTTTGCCCTTTCCCGCGCAAACCAGTCAGGTGACCTTCCTTACTTGTCACTCTCTCTCTCTTTTCGCCCAAGCGGATGGCGATTACTGGACTCCCGTATACGGCATTATATCCTTTTATATTTAAGTCCTATTTTTTCAAAATTACGATGTATATGGATTCGACTATAACTACTTATGTAGTATTTGTAAAAACATTTGTAGAAATTAATTACATTTGAGTTGTGTTTTCATTGTTATGTAACTTTGTTGACATTTCATGAAATCCTGCAGTGTTTGCAGGTTATCCGTGGCTGATCCTCACCCCCAATGTCCTTCATGCATAAATCCATGTTCCTCCAGCTTGCACTGTACTTATTGTATTGATTTATCCAATCTTCGATTTAATCAATTCAAAGAGGAAAGGGAGATAAGCAAAAGATCATGAGTCAGGATAAGGAAAAATAAATATAATGTCAGTCGTTTAAGTTCAAATGGATAGAACAACATCCTAATATGAACAACAACAAAATAAATATAAACAGCATCATAAGTTTAGAGCCTGCATAAAAAATACCATGATGGAGGACACTAACTTAGAATTGGCCACATCACAGAGTGAGTGAGTGAGTGAGTTTAATTTTATGCCGCTTTTGGTAATATTCCAGCAATATCACGACGGGGGACACCAGAAATGGGCTTCACACATTGTACCAATGTGGGGATTCGAACCCGGTTCCTTAACCTCAAACACCTTAACCACTAGTCTGCCCCACCATCCCCCCATATCACATAACAAAACACAGAATGATGTCACAAACTTGATGAATTACAAAACGAGGGACTTTCAGTCCATTATAGCTGAGTAAACAAGACTCACCATTGTCCCATCCATTGAGTTTGTGCTCATGTTGAGAGAAACCGAATTGGGCAGTGCTTTAGCCCCACACAGCTGGATAGAGAAGAGATTCCGGACATGACCCTGCTTCACCAGGCTGTCAAGGAATGGTTCCACATCCCCATCAGGCTGCAACAATTGAGTAACCATGGTAACAAGAGAGTACAACGTGAGCTTGAATAAGGATGATCCTAGTTCAGGTTAGTGGTGGTCCGATTAATTGAAATAATCGAAGATTGGTCGCAGTGACTAAACGACCAACCATCGATCATGTTTTCTCAATCGAACACAAACATTTTGAAAAGTGACCATTTTTAGAATATTATGAAAGACTTTCGTTTTATCAGTATTTTCTGTTAGCGGTAGGTTGTCTAGTGTAGGGTTGGAATTATCTCCCTTTTTTGAACAAGCTTTTCATGTTGTGTTTGCTCTGAAGAGACCGCATGGTGTGCCGAGATGCACTGCAGGTTGATGAAAGCTGTATTGTTGTATAGAGGCGGAAAATTCACTCTTCAGGTACATATATTCATTTCTTTATAGTCTAAATGCACTGTAAAGTAGTATTTCCTACCTAGTCATAATTACAGGTAATTTTAAGTACTTTTTGAAGACTGTTTTCATTCATGCTTCACGGAAGATTGCATTACACCTAAAGGGCAGATTATTTGTTTACTTCATTACCCATGCCTAAATATATTGTTTCATTGAGTAATTCAGTTAAGTATTTAGTATATCATAATGTCATGTAGGAATAACGAAAGTGTTTTCGGTTAATTTCTCCATATTTTCATCTTTGTATTTTATGGAAGAGTTCATTTTTTCCATAGGGGTTACATTTTGCCATGTGCTTTTGAGCAATAATTTGAGATAACTATAAGAAATATTTTCAAGATATTGATACATATTTTTAAGTGAAGTGATAATGATATTTGCAATGTATTTTCAGTAGTGTATTTGCATTTGAGAGTTATTTCCATTTTGGGAGAGTCCATTATTTAATGGGTATTATTGTAGACTAAATGTATTTGTGGATCAGGACCAGGGTTGTAAGTGTAATATTTATTGTACTATTGTTGTGTTATCAATGCAGTGTGTATTTATTTCTACATTTGTTTAATTTGCAGAATCTGTCAACTTTATTTAATAAAGGACTTATTGGAAGAATTCCGCCTTATTTAACCATTGTTCATTCAAAACAATTCTAGAACACCTGTTTTCATTAACAATATTTTTCACTAGGTTGGTTTTGTCTGTTACATTTCATAAGCACTACAAGCTCGTTCCAAGTCATGATTGAATTTATCTTAAAGACTCCAGGAAATTTATGTTCTTCCATACTGGTTCATCCTTTAAAGATGTGAAATTTGCCCAAAAAAATCGAAAGAACTACGTTTTTTCCTTATTTTTGTGTGCATTAACACATTTCATAAATGACGCTAACCAATTATTTTCGATGATTGATCGGTTGTAATTAACCAATCATCAATTATGAGATTTTAACCAATTCCCAACACTAGTTCAGGTTGACGTTCTAACCACACGTGACAACATTTGAAAAGGGACTAAAATTTGAAATTCCATTTAAGTTCTGTTTTTATTCCCAAGTGTCTACACACATCCAATAAAATTTAAATTTTTAATACTGTTTATGTACTAGTTGAGAAATATCTGTCTGGTATCTAGCAAATCATGGAGGATTCTTGATTTAGATTTCAGTTTTGCAAGAGGAGATGTTTTCTGTGTTACTTGTTGATTAACACCGCTTCTCATCAATATTTCGACCCGTGAAGATCCGGGGTAGAATAGGTTTTGAGCAACCCATGCTTGCCACAGAAGGCGACTACTGGTATGCTTGTCGTAAGAGGCGACTAACGAGATCAGGTGGTCAGGCTCGCTGGCTTGGTTGACACATGTCATCGGTTCCCAATTGCGCAGATAGATGCTCATGCTGTTGATCACTAGATTGACTGGTCCAGACTGGATTACTTAGAGACCGCCACCATAGAGCTGGAATATTGCTGAGTGCGGCTTTAAACTAAACTCACTCACTCACTCAATATTTCAGCTATTAAAAAGAAAAGAAGACAATTAAGTGGTTGGTATAATGAGCAACTGTCCCAAAAATTGAGGTGTGATGACAAAGTCCTAGATCCCGACTACTGGTCCACCTTTGACCCATCAGATTTGTTTGTTTGTTTGTTCGTTTGTTGTTTAATGCCACCTAGCAATATCCAAGCTATATGGCAGCAGTCTGTAAATAATCGAGTCTGGACCAGACAATCCAGTGATCAACAGCATGAGCATCGATATACCCAAATGGAATACCATTACATGTGTCTACCAAGTCAGCAAGCCAGACCACCTGATCCCATTAGTCGCCTCTCACGACAAGCATAGGTTGGTGAAGATTAATTCTAGCTCGGATCTTCACGGGTCTACAATCATCATAAGTAAACATACTCCACACAGGGATGCTGTTCAAGGTTCACAGGACCAGCAAAGCATAATACCTAAAAAAAATTTTTCTTAATTTGACCAAGGACACTTCAGCAAGCATCTGAAGCACCTGCTTGAGTCCTACCCGTGAAATTTCCTGATATGCGAATCCGATGATGCCCTGCCAGTCTGATGTGTTGATGAAGAAGTTGGAAGACCTTGTGATGAAGGCAATGTTGGACCTGACGGTGATGTTGGGCAGCGATGGGAGGTTGACCATGTCAGTGGCTAGCTCCCCTGTCCAGTCCCCTTGGGTGTAAGGGACATACACAGACCTCCCACTATCCTCATACGTGGAGGACCTGATCACACAGATGATATAATGATGATGATGATGATGATGATGATGGTGATGATGAAAATGATGATGATAGTGCCTGAACTAAAATTTGACTGACTGACTGAGTTTGGTTTTACGCCGCTTTTAGCAATACTTCCAGCAACATCACGGCAGGGGACACTAGAAATGGGCTTCACACATTGTACCCATGTGGGGATTCGAACCTGGGTCTTTGGCGTGACGAGCCAACGCTTTAACCATTAGGCTACCCCACCGCCCCTTAAAATTTGACATCGCATCAGCATTATTTCAGCAACATATAGAGAATCTCACCCAAGTGTCTTCTTATATCAAATATATAACACAAGTTGATTAAAGTTACAAATCGGCAAGCCTTGGATATTTGCAACTTTAAGCAACTTGTGTTATGCATTTGATTTCAGAAGACACGAGGGTGAGATTGTATTCATTATCCAAAATCATTCTTCATCAGTTATTATGACAGTTCAACTGTTGCGATGTCTACAATGTAGACAAAGTCTAGATAAGCTGCGTATCTGTGTAAGATATGCATTGAAATTTCAGAAATACACACTAAAATATATGTGTAGCATCCCAGATATGCACAGGAAATTACAGTTAGTTGTTGACTTGCGTACACTGACTTACCGGTAAAAAACAAATGCGTACCAGAAAGCATCTAACTGTCAATTGTTGCGAGTGAACCGGGTAGATTAACGCATGAATTTCACTATGTAACTGTACACTTTATGAACTACAGAAAGAAACAAACACAGCTAGTTATGTTTGTAACACTCATTTTGATCCGTTCTTCTGAAAATATCATCAAATGAAATCGTTTGTCTTGTTAGAAAGTCCAGACATACATTCTGTATCAACAGAGATGGAAATCGCCTGTGCATTCGTCTTCTAAAACATCATATCAAAGTAAGATTTCAGCATTTGTCACTGTTCAAAATCGACCTTTAGTAATTCGGTCATTGTAAAAGATATTTTTCATGAACCTCCAGGAAATTGTTTTGAATTGGAGGTTGCTATTGACAGATTTGCTAACCGCTGTCACTGCAAGCAATCGAGTCTGAGGTTTACGCCGCTTTTAGCAATATTCCACCAACACGGGAGGGGACTCGACAAATGGGCTTCACACATTGTATCTATGTGGGGAATTGAACCGCGGCTTTCCTCGTGACGAGCGAATGCTATAACCACTAGGCTACCCCCCTGCACCTGCCAGTTTTTGATGATAAAGAGATACAGTGTGGGTTCTGTTCAGTTAAAAAAAAATTGATGCCAGAAAAACACAGAAAAGATGCTCAAGTCACAAAGGTGCGCGAGTCTAGTTTTATGCTGCTTTTAGTAATATTCCAGCAATATCACAGCAAGGGACACAGCAGTTGTACCCCATGTGGGCAAACACGTTAACCACTAGGCTACCCCACTGCCCAAACAAAGGTGAACACAGAATCTTCATGCTCGTCCTAGAAACTGCATATCAAGTCACGTCTACAAAATGTGTATATTTATTGAGAAATGGCAATAATGGGCTAAAGGTGATGCGACACATATACAAATGGATTAAAATTCTGTGTTTTGGAGACAGTTCATCCTCGATAATCTCCAGTGTATACGTTCCAATAAATCTCCACTATACCCTGGATGCATCTACTGCTTGAGCCGATGATTAAATTACCTCCCTTTGCTGGCTCCGCATTCTCACAGTAGCCAATCAGATAAGACGCCGTTACAACTGAGCTTGGAAGTGTCAACAAAGATAGCGGTCACAGCCACGAAAGTTTGTTCGCAGTGCAACTCAGATTTGGGGGACAAACATACCGAAAAATTGACAGGTCTAAAATCATGCAAAAATATATGCAAGAACCCCTTCTACCTCTTTCAGAGTACCTTTGCAACAATATATTATTGTGTTGCCAAGTTTAATCGGTTAGATAATTTAAAAGGCGAAAGTGAGTTGTGATTGGTACGCTCAGCTTCCAAGCGTAGACACATGATTGGATAAACAGCAAACCAAGGGATGTAATAAAATCATCGGCTCAAGCCGCAGATGCATCCTGGGTATAGTGGAGATTTACCCTGGAGAACGTATACACTGGAGATTATCAAGGATGGAGACAATTGAGCTGGTATCAGTTTCAAAGTTTGTAAAATATCAGAAGAAAACAAGCTCATTCAGCGACATGGAAAGGTCAGACTGAAGGTGAAGGTCAGACTGAAGGTGAAGGTCAGCCTGTTGCTGGTTCAAAAATATATCAGTATATGAAAGGTGTGAGTAGGCTCAACAGTTTAGTATACCTTGTATGCGGTACAAATATTTTCTGTGAATACACAATGCCATTAAGAAAGTGGTCAAATGTAACACAAGTTCCTTAAAACATTTAACCATATTCACTGTAATAAAGATCTAGGATGCTAAAAGATTTACGGAATAAGGTGTGCTTCTTGAAGCAAAGTGCTTAATATGGTGAATAAGGCACATGTTTTACCACAAGCACAAATTTCATAACTTGATACATACACAAATGGCTCACCAATGAACTAAAATGAATTTTTCAAAATGGCCGCCAAGACAGATATGTAAATATTATTGTTCTAAAGTAAGATCATCAGTTAACCAACGTATAATGCATGGTGTACTCACTCGTTGGTGTGAAAAAACTTGCTGATTTCATCATCCTGCGATGCTGCGATGGCAAAGTTGCTGCTGCCAGTGTCAACAAGGACATTTAACTGCAAACATAGAAGAAACTATGGTAACAGAGATATAATGTATCGGGCATGACACATGATCATCAGGTGCATACATAAACTTTCCCAGTAGGCTGTAACCGAGCTGGATTCAATTGATTCAATATGAATACATAAAGTGTATGGTGTGAACTACAGCAAACAAGGAATATTTCTGGTGATTACTGTGTACATGTTGTATTTTCATGCATTCTCTTTCCAATGTCAAAAGCAGCGAGTATCACTGAAAAATATAAAATGGTTGGCACCAGAAATCAGCAAGACAACAAGCTATATTTGAGGCCCTAAAATGACCTCTGTTCTCCCTGACTTAGTACCTATTTTTTTACTGTTTTTTTAGAAATAACGTGACTAATCTAGAAAAAAACAATTCTAACCCGGATCTTCACGGGTTGTAAACTTGAGAACAGGATTTGATGAACACTATTATGACTGCAAGATTAACTCAGCTTGGTATGTGTCCTGGATAGATAAACAAACCCAGAA
Organism: Haliotis rubra; assembly: GCF_003918875.1. NCBI lineage: Eukaryota > Metazoa > Mollusca > Gastropoda > Lepetellida > Haliotidae > Haliotis > Haliotis rubra. Next base: position 122,023 of record NW_025765018.1, on the reverse strand, counting down.
AATATGTTATCATACAAAACAGGATTTCCTGTTATGGGCTCTGGCATTCAAAATGGCCGCACCCATGTTAAGCTGCAAGATTGAGAGTGTAACCCATAAAAAGTTTTATCAGTTGCAAATAATAGTTTTGAATCATTTGAGTTGGCCACATTTATCCCATTTTCCATAAATGAAACATGATGAGCACTATTTTTATAGTTTAAATCGTGCAGCCGAAGCACACTGAAAATATTTAATCCGGGTCATTTCAATACCTACCATGCCATGGCAGGCACATTAAGCACTATTTCGATCCCTGAACTGATATTATTTTATATAATTACATGCTAAAATAACTATTAGACCAAACAATTATCAAAATATTGTACAAAATGATTTCTTTCCAAATTAGCCTGTCAAGGTCACAGAGTTTGGGATCTTTAATATGTCCATGTATCATTCAACTTAATAGCCTAACATCTAGTCTCTGAAATGAAAATATTTCACAGAAAAAATACAGCTCCTATAGTCTGTTTGCAGTGCAAACGTATGAATTTCACTTTAAACAAAAAAGTATATCAAATAAAATGAAACTAAGATTGTGAATCCTCATAATTTTACCTTGCTGATTGAACATTTAAATCTCAGAATTTTATTCAACTTAAAATAAAAGTTGTTTAACAAATGATCATAGTTTCAGATTGCTATTATTGGTTTGTATTACAAGGGGGTAAGCGCAGTAGTTGGAAGAGTGAAACAAATGCACATGTGGTATGTGATGAGCATTAACTTCGACCAAACATACATGTTCTCGGTGTTTCACTTAATGTGCATACTCCCTTGTAATACAATGCGGCGTAAAACTAAACTCACTCACTAACTTCCATACACTGACCTTCTGCGGAGGCGTACCGATGTTCATCTCGATATAGTAACCCTCGCCAGACTGACCATGAAGGTTTTGAGTTGCACGTCTGCTGCGCTGACCAGGCACGAAGGTCTGTCTGTTGGCGGCCATGATGCAACTTGAGTTTGATGACCTTCCCCTGGCATGGGGTCAAGGTCACACTCATCAGTACATTGACAGTGATGGCTAGTGACAACCCCTTTCTCCAAAGACCTAAAGGCTGTGAAGTGTGCTTCATAATGTCTTGGGAGGAACAACACACAATTCCCAAACATGTGAATCTACTTCATTCTATGTCCTAAGTAGTCCTGCAAAAGAAAATCAAACAAAATTTAGTAAATGTTGCATAACCAGTAGGGGCAGGGATGGAAATAACCTTCAAATTGCTAGTGTACTCCGATACAGTGGCACATGTAAAATCACTTGCCCTGATCATTTTTCCACTATACCGGCCGTTAGCTTGTTGATTTTTTAAATAAACAACATAATTAACATTTGAATATCAACTGGACACCGGTACAGTGTGATAAACAAATTTGCTTGCCCGACAGAAAAAAAAACACTGGACTCGGGCGTCGGGCAATGGGTTATTTCCACCCCTGAGGGGTGGGTATTGCAGAGAATTTTCATATTGCGATATGTTGCAATGCGAAAGCATATATTGCGATATGTATTGCAATATACTGAAAGTAGTTTTTTTCAACAAAAAATACTTATAATTGAGTTTATGATTGATTCATAGAGCAAAAAACAACAAAATCACTATGCTTAATTTAGCTTTAATAAACACTTTTAATCATGAAAAATAAAACAGTAAATAATATTTGGCGCAAATGAAACAAGGAAAAGAACAATTTAACATCAACACAGTGGTTCAGCCCCAAATGCTGCCATGCTGAAACCTTTGCCCTAGTATTTGGCACCACAAAAAAAATTTTGTTATTGGGGTCACCATTTTACAACAAACGCTTGAGATCCGGTGTGAAAAACGGAAATGTCCCTAGATTTCCGAGTGTTATGAAGTTTTCCGAATGCATGTCAAAATACCGGTTTTCGATCAATGTATCACAATACGTATCATTTTCATGTCTGAACCGGTAAATACCAGTAAACTTGTTATATTGCGCAGCCCTAATGACCAGTGATGGGGCTGAGAGTTTATTCCTTCAGTACAGGTGAGGTGAAATTGGGCTTAACATCGTACTTGAGAATATTTCGCTCATATGACTATGTGAATGCGTGTGTATGTGTATGTGCGGCTGCTTGTACTAGCCCAGACTTAAGCTGGTTTTATAGTGCTAGCCCACTGAGATACCATGCCGCAGTAAAGCATGAATACCCCACTCAGACACATTATACTGACTCCGAGCCGACCAGTCCTAGTTGTACCCATTAATGCCGAACGCCAGGCAGGGACCAACAAGTACCATATTTTAACGTCTTTTGGTATGACGCGTCGGGGATCAAACCTGCGACCTTTCACTCTCCTGGCAGACGCTGTAACCACTACACCACGGAGGCGGTCCCTTCAGTAGGTCAGCACCCTTTGTACTTCCAGGGCTAACATTTGGGTAAACCTACACTTACCCCCACATCAATTTCTGTGATCCCCAGGGTTTTAGTCGACTCACAAACATGGGGGTCCTGGGGACCCCTAATTATTAGTTTCAGGGGTAGTTGCAGGCAATATGAAGGTCTTCTGAAGTTACAGTGTAGGGAACTGTATGTTTTAATAATTTGGAATGAATCATTGATCATGTGGACTGATGGATGAAATGATGCACACTACTGCTCTGAACGAAACAACCAAACACTTTACAAAGTCATAGATGTGTTGAAACTTGTAGGTATAGTGAATAATGTCCCTCTGAACGCAGTGATTTTTCTTCTGCATCCATTCTCTACATTCGTGTGTACTGGACGCACATTTGTGGGTCACGAAAAACCCTGTCCCCCCACCCCCTTCTTAAATTTCATTAACATTTTGCCAAACGAGCAAATATTGCTAAGGGAGGTAACTTGTACTATATAGAAATTAAGCTGTTGTCCTTTCCATCACAGGTTATATTTCGGATTACAGTTTCTCAGTAAAGTGCATCATTATTGTGTGATACTCGATTCTGAGAGCTCTGAGAGCTGAAGACTCATTAAAACCGTACTTAATTAAAGTGACCGATTGACCACGTATGAATACAATGAACTCGTTGACTCTTTTGTTTGTAAAGAAACATGTCTGACATGGGTCTTAAATCAATAAAAAAGGACCGCAAAATTGAAAACAGAGTAGCTTTATCTTTTAATTCAAAGCTGATACATCACACAGATTAACAAATTCGCTAATTACATTACAGCCTGGTGTACGGTTTGCAAAAAAACAATAATAATAATAAGTTCAATAATCAATCAATTTTAATCAACACTTTATTCACGAAAAAACCTGCAAAAACACCTTTTAGAAACATATATATATGCAAATCAAGGTGTGCCATTTATTGTGAAGCGACACGACCAATACCATAATAGTAGAAAAAAACAGTTCAGTAGCAGTTTTCCAATCTAGAACATGATTCTACGAATTCTGGGTTTGTATATTACTTCAATGTCAGTTTTGTCTACATGTTGATTAACTTTGTAACAGCACATTTTCTTTTTAAAAAATAACTAATATATTCCTTGAATCACTTCACAACATGACTTGTCTATCAGATTCTACCAAGATACACTCAATATCGTAGCAAAATAGTTTTATGTTGATACCATTACATAAAAAGAATAAAATACTGAAATGATAATTTACAGAGGAAGAGATAAGCTGCGTATCTGCGAAAATTACGCATGCAAGTACGCTTGAATTTTGGTAAATACTCAATAAATGTGATCATACATGTGTACACACGAAAATGGCAAATCTTAGCTTGCGTGCGTACCGGTGAATAGATAAAATATACTGAGAGGTTCTATTTCAGGACATGAAATTGACAACTTGCAGTCATTCTTACTGTTTCTCATATTACAGATCAAACATAAATAACAAACACTAACATTTAAACTTTATTGTATTTTTAAAATTAATGGAAAATGGCAAAATACCCAATTGAGAGTGAATGAGGTGAGTACAATATATTTGGTTACTCAAAGGAAAATTAGGAAACCCAACTGAGATGAACACAGGCGAGTACAGAAATCAGTTATCTGTAGCTCTAATTTACATTGTATTGATAACTAAACCCTTTCCACATAATAATTCAGTAAGTATTTGTAATAGACCATTATTCAGGTATATTTCCCATTTGTGTTTTATCTACAAGTTCAGAGTGAATTTTGTCTACAAGTGGAGGGTCTCTACAAATTGTCATGGCTATGAAATAGTTGGTTAAAAATTCACCTGCACCTACATGTAAGGTCATGTCTAACCTAAGAGTGAGTGAGTTTAGTTTTACACCACACTATGGCAGTGGTCTGTAAAGAACTGAATCTGGACCAGACAATCCAGTGATCAACAGCACAAGCACTGATCTACGCAATTGGGATACGATGACATGTGTCAACCAAATCAGCAAGTCTGACCACCTGATCCCGTTAGTCACCTCTTACTACAAGCATGGGTTACTGAAGTTCCATTGTAACCCGGATCTTCACAGGTTCTTAGCTTGGACCTCATTGCACATCTTGGCTGGACTAACATTGGTCCCTGAGCAGGTGTAGATATATCTGTGATCATGATGGTAAAAGTGTCAAATAAGTTACCCTTTTAAGAATACTTATAGAATGACACACCACATTTGTTCCTTTTAAGTTTAACTCCTCAATCAGCACTTTTCAAGCTACATGACGGTGGTCTCACAGTCTACAAATATAGTCTGGACCAGACAATCCAGTGATTGACATCATGAGCATTGTTCCATGCAGCTGGTATACAATGATACAAGTAAATTCTGAGTCATGTTCTGGGATTCGAACCATGGGACTTCTTATCTCGAGCTGTATGCCTTGTTTACATGACTAAGGAGAATAATGTCTTCAGCAAATTGACAGAGTACGCATTTATCATGGGACCCTCTATTATCGCGGTAGTTAATGTTGTCGCCATCGGGATTATGAACAGCTACTGACATTTAGCATTTTATATATATTTTCAGTTGACTGATGTTTAATCTTCATTTCTGTCACAAGTACTGTGACACATGGTCGCAACTCGTTTAATACCATTGCGGCAATTCCGATTGTCTCGTTTGACCCGGAAATTGAAGCAACTCTCTATTATTGCGGTATTGCTATTTTCTTACCATGGCACGCGGTACAAGCAGATGACACTGTGAAACGTTTACTAAGACAAGTAACGAATCTAAATAATTTGATCATTTAAAAATATTTAGGAATTTCATTCACATTAGTAATATCATCATGTTTTTAACCCAAACATCTGAAACTTCTATTCATTTGGATACAAGGTAACAATAATGTTACGAAATATTGTTTTTCCGGCTTAAAACGTACCATACAAGTTGGTGCCGTGTGCAGAGTGAAGTTGCATAAATACGTCACTTCCTGTTATATTTTTAGCATGGAAAATACGCAAATGACCTTATAGAGCGGTAGCGGCAGTGTCCGGACACGGGCAGTACTCGACGCCTCTCGTTAAACATATATTTATAGCTAATTAGGTTAAGCGTTAATGCGCAACATATACGCGCATAAATATTCCTCTTCCGCCCTGCATCACGAAAAAAATCGTCTGCTAGAGGTAACACCCATGTGCAAAGCGTCCAATATCTGCCTTCCTACTTGATTGCCACGCCCCCTGATAGTCTTACATTTCCGCTAAGCAACACCGTTTCCGGTTTTAAGATCATGTACTACTTACAACTTGTTTTAGATGAAATGTAACTGACATAAGAACTCTAGTGAATGCATGCAGCCGGCTTCGAAGTACTATGGCACCAAATTCTAAAAATGGCCCGTTTTGTGCCCTGTCCGGCTACTGCCTCAGTGCGTGACAGTGGGAAGGCAGTACTCAGACACATTTAAACTGACACATTTGAAATAACAATCTCATCCCCATTTCAATAAACAAATTCAATCCAACTAATTTATAAATCAAATCAAATTTAACATTAATCATAATAACATTATATAATCTTATATGAAGAAAATAATACGTTTTACATAAATCTTTTGCTCTATTCCTTATTTATGTTCTAACGAATTGTAGGTTCTGCAACAAAATGAACAGGGGAAGGAACGCTAATAAACCAACCTACAGCGCTGATAACGTGAGAAGGGCGATAGACGCCATTAATACCCGAGGGATTTCCGTTAGGAAAGCTGCGACAAGTTATGGTATCCCAAGAAGTACTCTTCACGATAAACTAATGAACAAGGTCCCTATTGAGTTCAAAAAGGACCCTCCCCCTATCCTGTCACACGAGGAGGAGCAGAAACTTTCTCTCTGGGCTATCCAGATGTCCCAGATTGGGTACGGGCGGACTAGGGAGCAGCTCCTTGACACAGTTCAAAACATTTTAAAGGGAACAAATCGCCCCAACCCCTTTAAAAATAACAGACCAGCAAAAGACTGGTTTCCTGCTTTTCTGAGACGCAACCCAACTTTGTCGATCAAACACCTATGCAGTTGGCAAAGGAAAGGGCCATGGTTACAAAAGAAAAAATTGACCAGTGGTTTGACTCGCTTTCAGAGTATTTAAATCAAAATGCAGATATGCAGTTACTAAGCAAACCATCACGCATTTTCAATGCTGATGAGTCAGGGTTTCCCCTTTGTCCAAAAAGTGGCAAAGTTCTTGCAGAGAAAGGATGCCAAAATGTGTATAATTTCTCATCCTCAGACAAATCTCAGGTAACGGTTCTGGCCTGCGCTAGTGCAGCTGGGACGTACGTTACTCCTATGATAGTATATCCCGGGAGTAGGTTTCATTATAATCCTCTAGAGGGATTTGAATCTGCCGTCTTGGGCAGGAGTGAGAGTGGTTGGATGGACTCTGAGCTGTTTGCTTCTTGGCTGCACACTGTGTTCATACCACATATCAATCGCTGTGCAGTCAAAAAGCCAGTGGTTCTTTTTGTCGATGGTCACTCCACTCACCTCACTTTGGATGCATGTAATGCATGCATAGATAATAACATCATCTTATATTGTCTCCCTTCACATGCATCACATGTTATCCAGCCCTTAGACCTGTCTGTTTTCCTCATTGAAGCGCACATGGCGTCAGTCTGTAAGGCAATATCAGGATGAGCATGTTGGTGAGACTGTTATGAAAGCAGTCTTTGCGAGAGTGTTCAGAGGTGCGAGAGTGTTCAGAGGTGCGAGAGTGTTCAGAGGAGCGAGAGTGTTCAGAGGTGCGAGAGTGTTCAGAGGAGCGAGAGTGTTCAGAGGTGCGAGTGTTCAGAGGTGCGAGAGTGTTCAGAGGTGCGAGAGTGTTCAGAGGTGCGAGAGTGTTCAGAGGTGCGAGAGTGTTCAGAGGTGCGTGGGAGTTGGCAGCAACTGCCGAAAATGCAATAAAAGGTTTTAATGAATCTGGCCTCTTTCCCTTTAACAAATCGAAGGTTACTTCAAGTTTGAAACTGGCCCCAAGCTACGTCTTTAACAAGCAAACTCAGACAACCGTTTCTTCACCCTCACATTCCGGAATAGCCCATGTCTCTCCTCATACAACCCCCAACCCCTCTGGTACAACCCCCAACCCCCAGGATACTCCACAGAGCAATACCACTCCCCCAACGGATTTTGATAAACATCTCACTCTCCCAAAGGTCCAAAACTGACCCAACAAGAGAGTAAGGACTCTCCTACCGAAATCTGCGTTAGGTGAGGATATACGAGAAATCCTACTCGAGAAACAAAGGAAACTTACTGCAGAAAATGAAATGAAAGAAAAAAGGAAAAAAGAAAGGGAGGAGAAAAAGAAACAGCAAAAAAATTGCACGCCAAGCAATTCGCGATGAGAAAAAGATCGAAAGAGAATTAAAAAAACGAATTGCTGAACAGAAGAAAGCAGAACGTTTTATGGAACTTACAAAGACATAATGCAACTGACAGAGACAGTGACGAGAACATGTCTGATTCAGAAATTCCATACGATGACGAATTGAGGGCGAGGGATGGTGATGTGTATGCGCGGATGATGAGGACATTTGTTCTGGCGCGTGTTTGTTTGGCGACATTGATGGTGATGAGTGGGTGGGGTGCTCTGGTTGTCCACGGTGGTTTCACCAGAGCTGCATTTATCTTGACACCTTGACCATAGACCAGATCATCGATCTTGACTTCAAATGTCAATTGTGCTGACTATAACATGTTTTTAACACATTTCCTAACACAGTTGTTAGACAATGTTCACTGTTTGAATGTTACTCATATGTTCTCACTAATTTAATGTTAGTAGCTTGTGAGACATAAAAGACATTTAAACACACACTGATTATTATTTGTTATGTTTAAACAGATGGACTATCCGTTCGAAGTGCTGTTCAATCAACTTCATGCCTACAGTGGGCCACCAGGAATGGGAATAAATACGAATGCCCTTGAATACACAATCAGTAAAAAACCAGTTGCTGTAATTTCATGTATAACCGGGTAATTGGATTTGAAAAACATTATCAATGACACGTTTAATATCACTGTGTATCCTCAATATAAAATCGAAACATAGTTAACACTTAAGACAAACATGTAAAATTTACAGCTATTGACCAAAAAAAAAAGCTATAGACATAAAATATTGTACTAGTAGCAAGGAGACGTATGTATGTTACGTGTTTATCATGTCTACACAAAATTCACTTTTTTCCTACTTTATTATAGGTACCACATGCTTCATGTGAAACCCCTGCCATTCATGGCCTTGAAGATGGATCTTGAACCTCACAACAGGTTCGATAGGAATGCTATAAAAATCACTGTACCAGAAGCATATGAGATACCAAGCATATTCTTAGATGCTGAGGTTCGGCCAGGGCCAAATAGACAGCTTGCACGCGATATCGCTGGAGCCCTTGTCGGGCTCGTACCACAGCAATTGACATCAGTATTTGGTCCACTGTTTAGGGACAATAAAATATTAAGTATAACACCCTTTTATACGGGTAGAATGTCACACGGTGGCCTAATCAGAGGTGGAGGCCCAAAACTTGATTGTTTTTATTCGGTAGTGTAAATCTCAGTCAGACTAAGGAGTTTACAGAGTTTACGTAGATTTCATTATAAACAGCAGTTGTCTCCCTTCATATCTTATAAGTCTAGTCCAAATCGATGGGTATCGCTGTGAGTTGTTCAGTTTTCACTGTTATGTGTCCGGCTACTGCCTCTATCGCTCTAGTTGTCGCAGGATTGCTTTTGATGAAGTAAGTTTTGATTCATGCTAGATGTAATGGCAGTAGGGGTCATGCTAGTTTCAAAATGTTCTAGAACTTACTGAAAAGATGAATGCTTTAATATTTCTCCGATTACACATAACATTCAAATGAAATCGATGACTTTTTCAAGAGCGATGAATATATTTTACGTAATTTGCATATGTAAACAGCCGATGCGGGGTGTAGTGTTTCTGATTTCCCGATGTTTTCGCGTGCCGCGATAATAGAGAGTCCCAGTATAACCTGTGGGATAACTTCACACTTTACGACAGACTTATTATAAAATATAATATATGTATAACAGCTAAATAACAGCTCAGGTATATGGGATATCTGTTATAAACATTTGCTTTTAGTGATAAGTGTTTTATCCTTTTACCCATTTATTAAACATGAACTTTGTAACAGAACGTTTTCTTCTAAAAATAAAAACTAAATTTAAAATATTCTTTGCATCAATTCACAACACAGCATTTATCAGATTTTTTTAGGCACGTCCAATATCGTAGCAAATTGTGACATTAAGAATATCATTTAGAGCGTCTAAAACAGTGATGAAGGGTGTTATGATGTTTGTTCCGGAGTTCTAAGATATTGTGCAACGTGTGAGCGAAAATCGAGGGTCTCCATCGAAAATATATATTTTCTTTCTTTCACTATGATAATAAACTGGATAGCAGGACTGTAAACCATTAAGCACTATAACTGATACTTACACTTGTATCCTTTGAAATGAGAACAGTTTTTAGATAAATGTACAATATATCCACACTTCCTTGTTCCTTTCCCACGTAGTCAACCGTTTGAGAGTTGCTTCCCTTTGGCGATACAGTCCGATCTCCTCGACATTTTCCGGAAATGCTGATCTACATATCGCAGTTAGATCTAGTGTTCGTTTCCTCACGGAAAGACTCAGCGAGTAAGGAGGGAGGGGGAAATTATTTACAACTGACAAAGAATAATACAAATTTACTATACAACGAATATCAAGATATCAATTAACGTAATATTTTAATCACGGTGGAAATTATTTTACTCACGTGAACGGTTGGTTGGCAAAACGTGTCCTCGAATTCCCTCTTACGATAAAATTGTATTTCAATTCAGGATATGGATTTTCGTAAGCGTAATTGTATTTTGTATGATAAGGGCGGTTTTCGGTGCAGCATATTGTCGTGCAGCTGTGCATACTTGTATTACGTCTCTATTCTGTTCCGATATATATTTATGAAATGACTATATAGGATACAGAATAAAATAGGAGACCACATATTTATTTATCATATGGTCTCTGAAACAATCGATGTGACTTTGCAAGTGAAGTGATGTCATTACTGCCATTGGAAACTGTTCACCATTCAAGTTTTTCTTACTGATTGTATCCTGTAGACGCAAGAATGACAATTTTCCAGTAACTCGCATCAACAGGATTTTATTCTTTTCATGGGAAACAATGATGCGTTAGGCGTACATTGACAAATGTAGAATATACGTTCCACGTTGATTGTTAGCCATTGTGTGAAAGCCTAACTACATGAGTGGATGAGCGGATGAGGTTTGGAAAACTAGAATAAACAGAAACAATTTGTAATATAATTTGACTATAAAATTCTAGACAGAATATCATCGCTGAATTCATGTTCAACAACTTTGAAAACGTTTGAACATTATTTGAACACTTTCAGCAATATTGCGTGTAACAATAGCAATGTGAGGAAACTACTACGAATGAACTCCTCTAGATATCCAAGGCAGAGCTATCTTCTTCTCAAATCTTTAGACGATAATGGAAGACTTAACTGGGTGTCAGAGGTTAGATCTCTGCTCTTTTCAACAGGTTTTGCATGGACTTGGTTATCACAACAAGTTGGTGACGAGAAGTTATTTATCAGCACTTTCAAACAAAGGTTACAGGATATCTTTATCCAGGATTGGCATTTGTCTATTTCTACCTCCAGTTATCTGTCATTATACTCTGGATTTAAAACTGATTTTAACACAGAAACATATATTACTTGTCTCCAAGACAAGTCTTTGGTACGTGCATTCTGTAAATTCAGAATAGCATTGAACAATCTGAAGGTAAATGCATACAGGAAGGAGAAACAACAGTACGACTATACCATCTGCTGTGAACATTGCATGGATCTCAACATCGAAGATGAAGTTCACGTACTATTTTCCTGTCCAAAGTATTCTGTACTTCGAATGAAATATTTACCTTGGTTAACTTCTGTTGTGCCAAACAAATGTAACTTCATCAAACTTATTTCTTCACAAAATCCTCAAACAATCAAATTAATATCATTATATTTGAAGCATGTATTTAATCCACGCCGTTCTTAATTATAAGTTGTGTTTATTATATAACATCCACGTGACAAACTATAATATTCTGCTGTAATTGTACCTTAGGTCATAAGGCCTGTAGTATTGAATAAACTAGTCTAGTCTAGTCTAGTGAGGCCATGAACTTCAACAAAGAAGACTATTAAACATTATATTCTATATTTAATAGAATTAAACAGTAACAGTGAGATAATAAAGATGCACGACTCACATTAATTGTGTTCCTGTGTGCTACGTTGAGATTTAAGTCAGAAGAGACCTCTTGACAGTATGGAGGCTGCTAACACACTGAAGCATGGGGTCCCAGTTCCACATGTGCTTTTTCTGGTCACATGACAGGAAAGTGGTAGTATGGGATATGAAACATAACTTAAGAAATCTGCAAAGGTTTCTGTTGAAAGCTGAGCTTGAACCCTAGATGGCTGGTTTACTAAAAAGGTTGATAGATATCTGTCACTGGTATGAAGTTACAGCTGCACTGTGATACGTAGGCAGTACAGATTAAGAAAAACATTTATGATGCATATGAAAATTATGTGATAATACCTGCATGAGAATGAATCAGTATGGTTTTACGCCGCTTTTAGCAATATTCCAGCTATATCACGGCGGGGAACACCAGAAATGAGCTTCACACATTGTACCCATGTCCCGGGTCTTCGGCATGACGAGCCAACGCTTTAACCACTAGGCTACCCCACCGCCACAATCTGCATGAGAAAATTGTACACAGTATATATCAACTATATGGATCTTGCATTAACATATGCCTAAGTTGAAACAAAAGAATATGCAATAGATTTACCAACGTTCCAATGCAATTCAGATCTGGACTGCATGACAGCTGTGAGCAAATAATCGACTCTGGACCCCATTTCAGAAGGCTATCGTAGCGCTCCGACTGTCGTAAGTGTATGTGACAGTATAGGGGGTAAGTCTATGTTAATAATAATAATGGAATGCGACTTCGAGACAAGCTCCAGAATGCCCAAATTCATGACAAACTTCAGGCCGAGTACAAATCTCGCTTAACGAAAATCTGGAGCTGAGAGCTAAATGCTCGAAACAAGGTCAAAGCTACCAATATTTCTGCTGTGACAGTCCTTCCCTATTCCTTTGGAAATGTTGATTGGACAAACCAAGACATCTTGACAAGAGTCTTGACCGCCTGACCAGAAGGATCATGTCTGATAACAGAGCACACCACCCTCGTTCCTCTCTCAACCGTTTACATATGCTAATCAATTCTGGAGGTCGGGGTTTGATTAATGTGGAGGCTCTTCATGGTAGAATTGTATTGTGTACTTTTGCACATATTTATTTATCGGATGATCCTCTAGTGATGCATGTAAAGACTCATGATGAAAGCAAGGAATTCCGCAGTCATTTTAAGCGTGCCAAGGTTGTTGGACAGAATCTGAAATTTGAGGTTGATTTTGCTGATGGCAATGTACTGCTGGACGGTACAGCGATGGGAGTAAACCAGGTGAAGTCCTTCACCAAGTCTGCCCAGAGTCGGTCATTTGTGGAGAAGCTTTCTGAGAAACCATTGCATCGTGTGTACATGCAGTGTGTGGAACAGAATAGCAATCCAACCGACTCCTTTGCCTGGATGAAGTCGGCTGGTCTTAAATGTGAAACTGAGGGCTTCCTTTTTGCTGTTCACGACCAGTCACTTCCCACTCGCAATCGCCTATATGTGATTCTTAAAGAGAATATCAATATAAAATGTCGACTATGTAATGAATTTACAGAGACTGTCCAACACCTTGTCAGTGGATGCCCTTTTTTGGCACAAACAGCATATCTTAAACGACATGATGACATGGCTCGTTGCTTTTACTACCGTCTCCGCCATGTCTGTGGCTTTGACTCCGAGGTCCATCCATGGTACGACCCTGAACATGTCCAGGGCGTCATGGAAAATGATGCTTTCAAATTTCTGTGGAATAGACCCATATACAGCCTCAGATGAATTCCTGCCAACAAACCTGATCTTGTCTTGTTTACTCCCATCGCCATCCATTTTTATAAAGCCAATGAATTTATTTATATCAATGAATTTTCTGTCTTTTTGACAGCAATTTGATTGGCAAGATTCCGGAAAAGCATGATAAATATGCGGACCTCGCCTTTGAAATGTCTCGCTTGCATCTCAAGTACACTGTCGTCAGACTCCCAATTGTTCTCGGTGCCCTTGGTTTGGTACCTCCTGATCTCTTGGCGCAGATCAGGAGAGTGCCCGGGTTCTCCACCGGGAGCACAGCCCTTCTGACACTCTGGGTAATGCAAAAGGCTGCAGTGTTGGGGAGCCTTCATATTCTCCGAAAAGTTCTTGGTGGGTTCGACTAGGCAGTGTTTCCTGGGAGAAGTCCCATTCGCTGTCTGGGCTGGATGAAGAAAGTGGATCGAATTTGTACAAATTTGGTGTGCTAGGTTTCTGACTTGCCCGCTTGCCTAAACATGTGATGTACTCGAAGGATGTTCCTGAAATTTTGTCTGGTTGAGTTATTATTTTGGAAAATTTGTTTCTTTGTTTTATTGTGAGAGCCCCCGACCACACTTCATGGAAAAACAAAGAACACTTTGGATAAACGTTTTGTAAAATAAAACAAACGTGGATGTGCTAACATTGAACGATCTAAGGTTTCTCAGAATGTACAGCATAGAATTACAGTAGAGGTACGACTGTCGCAGCGCTACGATAGCTTTGTGAAACGGGACCATGGCCAAAACAAAACAGAACTTTATTACGCTCAGGCCGATATCCTCGGCATGAGTAACTGAGTGAGTTAGTATGGTTTTACGCCGCTTTTAGCAATATTCCAGCAATATCACGGCGGTGGACACCAGAAATGGGCTTCACGCCTTGTACCCATGTCGGCAATCGAACCCGGGTCTCCGGCGTGACGAGCGAACGCGTTAACCATATAGGCTACTCCGCCGCCCTCTCGGCATATGAGGTGCAAATGACAATATATGATAATATAATGGCGGCATAGTAGTTCGCCGGAAGATTTGACAATTTGTATGATATATTAACAGAATTTACTGAGCTTTTTCATAACATATATCTTTTTACATGTAAAGAGTGATTTAAATTTTAACATATTTGGTTTTTTATAAAGGAAGCTGGTATATACACTGATCTTTCTTTTGTAATATGTGTACATTTAAAAATATAACTACACTCATCATCCACATCATTCATACAATATTGTTTACACTTGACAAACCAGTGACTGATATTATGAGCAAGTTACTGTCGGGGTACGTAGAATTAATATAACCAGTTCGGCTAAACAAGTCGCCTCTTACGAACAACACAGCTTACTTAAGACTAGTTGCAACCTTAAAGTAACATCATAACGTTTTCGTGGCTATCAGAACGTAACTACACTTAAATTGTATACCTGAGTATTATACTTTGCATATAGGGCGCGATAGGGTAGCCCAGCGGTTGAAGTGTTCGATCGTCACGCTGAAGCCCCGGGTTCGATACCCCACATGGGTGCAATGTATGAAGAACATGTCTGTTTTTCCCCCGCCATGATAGTAAGCATCTTCACATTTGTTTAAAAGAGATATGGCATTTGGAATAATATATGTCCGGGCTCTCATAGTTTTCACAATTGGAATTTAGCGGCGGGCTGAAGGGAGGAGGTTGTATTCCTAATGTAAGTGGTGGGTTGGGTAAGATATAATTCTGACAGCTTGATTCACAATTTGCCGCTCATATATTGATGATAAACACTCAGATTTGACTCCAGCAATTTTACTTGCAGTGTTAACAATTTTGTCTATTTTAGATTTGAGACAAACTGAGTGATATTCCGGGATTATTGCTAAAACCAAACTCACTCACTCACTACTTAACATATTGCCTACACGTAACGTATGTCACCAACATCCTAGTCAATATCCTATTATAGTACAGATGTGATAATTTCTCAGTTTTGTTAATTTTCCAGTTATATGACGGTGATCATGATCGAGTCTGGAATAGACAATCCAGTTACATTGTGATATGATCGATGATCACGATGATCGATCGAGTCTGGACTAGACAATCCATTTATATGACGATGATCATGATCGAGTCTGGACTAGACAATCCAGTTATATGACGATGATCATGATCGAGTCTGGACTAGACAATCCGGTTATATGAAGATGATTATGATCGAGTCTGGACTAGACAATCCAGTTGTATGACGATGATCATGATGGGGTCTGGACTAGACATTCTAGTTATATGACGATGATTATGATCGAGTCTGGACTAGACAATCCAGTGATTGACATCATGAGCATACATCAATCAGCCACTTGGATACGATGACACGTCAGTCAAGTCAGCAAGCCTGCGTAGCCGCCAATGCAATCCAGTGATCAACATCATGAGCATCGATCTACTCGGGTAAGTAATATGGCGTGTTAAATTTGTCTGACCCGATTTCATTTGTCGTAGATGAATACTAACCCAGGGTCCCGTTTCACAAAGCTATCGTAGCGCCACGACTGTCGTGTCTGTAGCATAGACTTACGACGGCCGTAGCACTACGGTAGCTTTCTGTAACGGGGTTTGGGCCTTCACATGTCTGTTTGCTCCACAGGGGCTTGAAACGCTATACGTTATTGCTTGTATACAGCCCTAACCACCCTTCGATACAAAAGTCGATTGGAGTGCAGTCGTTATTATATAGTCAGATTCAATAACGAATCAACACTGACATTGTTCAAGAGCAAGGAAACCATCGACAGCTTGGACCAATGAAACTTCACGTTACGTTGGTATTGTGTCACGTGGCACAAGTATTGTTGATTGATCTATGTTGCGTGAACAGAGACGGGACCTGGCGAGATTTTGAACCTGTTGCGCAATCTCCAGATGAGCTGAGTCTCAAGGTAAGGTCTAGTTTGGAACAGTAATGGTTTTAGATTTTACCCAATGTTAAAACTCATGCATGTGCTGGTGAAATATACTGATGCAAACAAATAAGGGAACAAATTAAAGTACAGTGCACTCTGTCTAATTCAGACCGGCTTGGGACCGACTAAAAAGTCCCAATTAGACAGCAGTCCGAGGTACACAGATTTTAATGGAGTTGACAACCCGCAGGCACTAAAAAACACTTCATGACTGTCAAACTTGTAGTATTCTGCCAAGATTTGTTGATCCAGTGTACACATGTACACTGCTGCATGTGTAGACGCTTTCCTTTATTCATTCCACGATTTTCATCCACACTGCAAAGAGACCTGGAAATGAATATTGGATCAGCTATACTTTCATGCGTTTTCTTATTTGTTCTCATCGGTATATATCCACACCAGATGCCCCGTCTCGTTGTGTCAATACTTCATGATATTGTCACAGGTTGGCATACTTAACTTACAACACATCCATGTACAAATACACAGGTGTACAACAGCAATACAACAGCAATACAACAGCAACCTGGATTTGTAATTCCATATTTATTGGATTGGACAAATTACCACAGATGCGAGAACAATACTGTGTATATGTCTTTGATTACCACAAAGGGATGATTAGTGACCGTACGTGATTTATGGCTTATGGGGTTGGTGATGATTTTTATGGACCCACCTCCCCAGAACAGAATGGGTGTCCCCACCTATTAAAATAAAAAACAAAAACAAAACACGCACGCACGCACACACACCACCCCCTATCCATTAATTAATTATAAATGGTCCCGTAGCAGGAATTCGACCTGTTGAACAAACTTTAGCACTAAGTCCGAGTGCGTTAGACAGACAGACACTTGTTTAAAAATAGTCTTAATCGGACAAAGAATTGGAATGGGTTGTCACAGCACATCTAGACAGTGAGTATTGGTAACATTAGACACCATATAGCAAAGGGACGCGGCCCTCGACACAGCGCTACGGTCTCGCAGACCTGGCTGGGCTTGCCCCTAGGCTGTACTAAAGCTGAAGCTGGGCTAAATGCAAAGCCCAGAGACAGTACGGAGTGAGTTAATATCAACATTTTAGCCATATTGTGACGACAAAAAGTTATGTACTAAGAATAAACATATGTATACTTATTTACAAACCTGCCAGCGAAGGACAGTATAACGAATAGATAGCACAATTCAATTAAAACTAGCTTCAGTTCAGTGTAAAATGTTAACTCATTTCAAAACAACACAATATAACATCGGGCTATAGATCGCCAACAACTGAAGGTAGATCACCATACTAGGGACCATGGGAACTTACAGTCTTCCTGCATGGACCCTAAATGGTTATATACCATCCCCCAGTCGGGCCGGGCCGGGCCACCGGGTAATACTAAAAATGGATTGCAGAATATTAAAACGAAACCTGCACATTTGGGTCGATACACTTCCCGCCTTCACGAATGCATAGTTTGATTGACAATGTATAGTTAGTGGTGAAAAAACCCACACAACAACAATGACTACATACCGAGATTCCTGTAGAAAAGACACCGTCTTGTTATGTGTTTTCCTTGATATGTCTATGAGGGAAGGTTGCTTACTTCTCTTAGCGTGTGACATCCGGGGGTCCTGGGCTGGAAGTGACAGTGTTTTGACTGCTTTTCTTTCCTTAATTAAGATATTAAGGTTCCCTAATTAACCTTTATTGTCTCAGGCTGAATCAGCACAGGATGTTGTTTATGTTAAACAGAAGTGGATATCGGCGAGTGTCAATGGGCACGACATGATTATGTATATTAAAAGAAATATTTGAAATCAGAAAATTTTGTAATATGTTATAAAGGATCAAACAAAGTATGCATTCACAAACACAAAAATTCTTATGTCTTTTCATTGTAAATAATACCATCCCAAATCAGATAGCCAGCGCGTATGCATATGCTTATATTTACTAATACACATGAAACACAAAATGGTATTATATCTTCCTAAATACCACTTCATAAAGTAAAGTAAAAGTGAAGCCCCATTTTCTCCCCATTCCCAACGATTTAGGAAAATAAAGTCCTCGGAAAACAAAATCCGCAATCAAAAGTGTTTAGTCTCTGTTCAGCCCGACTTGGCCCGTGCTGTCAAAAACACATTAAACCTCACACATGTATCCTGATTGCTGTCTATATCTCTAGAATACAGTTATATCTAACAAAGTACGTCTTTATAGAGTCTCAAAGCGTAGTATTTGAAGCAAACACGTTGCTTAAATTGAAGCCCTATTTTCCATACATTCTCAACAACCACACAGTATCACAGTCATGCTTTCGGTCCGGTTTGGCCCGGGCTCTTAATCCCCACACATATGTCCTAATTTGTGTTTAATTCCATAGATTAGCATTATATCTACCTAAATATCACCGTGTGATGGTACAAAATGCCACATGTAAAGAAAACTGCTTCGTTAAAGTTAGCCCTTTTCTCTCTCCATTCACAACATAGCCTCAATCAAAAGTGTTTAGTCGCTGTTCGGCCTCGCTTGGCCCCTGCTGTCAAAAACAACTTAAACCTGACACATTTATCCTGATTTGCGTTTAAATCCATAGATTAGTACTATATCTACCTAAATATCAATGTGTGATGTTACAAAATGCCACATGTAAAGATAACTGTTTCGTTAAAGTTAGCCCTTTTGTCTCTTCATTCACAATATAGTCTGAATCAGAAGTGTTTAATCTCTGTTCGGCCGATGGTAGTACAATAGGCCCACAAGGACATAACACCCTCAGACAAAACACCCCTAGGCTAAATGCCCCCATGACAAAAATCCCTCAATGGGTAGGACAAAAGGTCCTCAATGAAGAGATGTAATAGAATACCAACAAATCTTTTTTTTCATTCCCACGTGAATACAATATAATATAACATTAAACATTAAATCATGTAATCATATGATTCCGTGGTACCTACGTTTCCGTGGTATTTTCTAATGACATAATTTCTCACGAGCCACACGCCAAACTGCACCACCTATCGATTGTTTACGTCCATCAGTTGATCGGCACAGCTCTGAGCAATATGTTCAGACTTTCATCAATTTGCGTACATACAGTCATCTACTATTAAAAACTAATGCAACTTTATGTCTATTAATGCTAAAGAAATGTGACTATTGTGTTAATTCTACAAAATCGTTTACTGTATTACAATTTAACAACTTCGATATTACTGTAAACCTACATTGACACTCCCGGATCGGCTGTTGACAATGCGTAACATTGTGACATGTGCTGTGCTGGAGGAAATACCACGTAAACATATGGCGTCACCAAGTTGTGCACAATGGCCGCCTGTCGTCCGATATGGACAACAGTGAACTTCAGAATGACAAAAGTGTATTATTGACATTAAATGATACAAAGGTATGTCGTCTAAGACTATATTATGTTTATATATGACTTGGCAATATGAGCGATCATATTCATAGTCGTAAATGTCTAGCACATACTTCACAAATGTAAATCACCAAGCACATATTAAATGCAGTTGTGCAGTTGATACTTGTACTACAGTTCTTACCAGTCTAATATTGTGTCCTATACCAGTCAAAAGCGAATGCTGGGAACACCGTCACCAATAGCCGACCGCTGGATTCCAAACTTTAAAGAAGGTAGCAGGAAATCAGCAATTTATTTAAATAATAATAGCGCTGACCATCTTAATAGACCATCTTAATAAACACCATGTTCATTGACATGCCACAATGAGTACCTGCCCAACAAAATCAAACATAAGAGGAAGTGACCAATTTAAGCCAGTTCTCTGAAACAACATTTAGCAGACTTCATTCCATTGTTAAAATAACAACATCGTCACTGAGGAGCAGTGGGAAGAATTGGTTAGAACACATCATGTTATCACCTGTCAACTCAAAATATACACCGAGGGTGTTTTATCCTATGGGTTGAAATTTGCAAGGGCTTTTTGTCCTGGGGACATTTAGCCTAGGGGGTTTTTGTTCGAGGGCTTTTTATCCCAGTGAGCTTATTGTTTGCCCACCGTTCAGCCAGACACGGCCCGTGCTGTCAAAAACACCTTAAACCTCACACATGTATCCTGATTTCTGTCTATATCTCTAGAATACAGTTATATCTAACAAAGTACGTCTTCATAGAGTCTCAAAGCATTGTATTGGAAGCAAACACGTTGCTTAAAGTGAAGCCCTATTTTCTATACATTCTCAACAACCACACAGTATCACAGTCATGCTTTCGGTCCGGCTTGGCCCGGGTTCTCAAATACAACTTAAACCCCCACATATGTCCTGATTTGTGTTTAATTCCATAGATTAGTATTATATCTACCTAAATATTACCGTGTGATGGTACAAAATGTCACATGTAAAGATAACTGGTTCGTTTTAATTGACGCTATGTTGTGAATGGAGAGAGAAAAGGGCTTCACTTTAACGAACCATTTATCACACGGTGATATTTAGGTAGATATAATGCTAATCTATGGATTTAAACACATTTCAAGATACATGTGTGAGGTTTAAGGTGTTTTTGACATCTCCGGCCAAGTCGGGCTGAACAGAGACCAAACACTTTTGATTGAGGCTATGCTGAAAAATGAGAGACAAGGGCTTCACTTTAACGGAGCAGTTATCTTTACATGTTGCATTTTATAACATTACAAAGCGATATTAGGTAGATATAATACCAGTCTATGGATTTAAACACAAGATACGTGTGTTACGTTTAAGTTGCTTTTGACGGCTCGAGTCAAGCCGGGCGGAAAATTGTGGCCGAGATAATGTTGAGAGTGTGGGGAAGAGATCGTATCATTTAAATGTGGGCGTGCTTTAAATACGATGAAAAGTGAATTTATGGGGTGGTATGTGATTGGATATAGATATGTAAAAACATTTTCGGGCCGACGGAAATGTGTATCGGAATTGGCTTAAGTATTTATACGTTTTAAATCCCGTTCGTTTAACGATTCCACTTTTAGACGTAATCACGGTCAGCCAGTTCGCAGGCTTCCCGTCTTCCTGGATTTTAGCCGATTTACTCGTAATAAAGTTATTATGGTACGCGTTTGTGGCTTCCGATTGATCATTATTATCATGAGTGTATGTTGCATTGATTAATTGTAGGCATGGTTGTCGCAGTGAATCCAGTTCAGTGTCAGATGTTGTTGACGCAGGCACAGATGGCGATGCTGGTGTGGAGGCTGATACAGATACGGGTACAGATGGCGATGCTGGTGTGGATGCTGATACAGATACGGGTACAGATGGCGATGCTGGTGTGGATGCTGATACAGATGGCGATGCTGGTGTGGATGCTGATACAGATGCGGGTACAGATGGCGATGCTGGTGTGGATGCTGATACAGATACGGGTACAGATGGCGATGCTGGTGTGGATGCTGATACAGATACGGGTACAGATTGTGCTATTACACTAAGAGAAGCTGTGAGGAAAGAGTTATTGTTTGGTGGTCAGGGCATGCAGAAATGCAATGTACATCAAGTGCAAAGTGTCTAACCTTGAGATGTAAGGGCAAACAAAGTGGGAGAAATTGCACAAGTCGTTGTCATAATTCCAGTTCATGCTCTAATATATAATGCACATTTATCATGTCTTCAAGTTTTTATGTAATATGAATATGTAATCAATCAATTTACTCTTCTGTGTATGTGAGATGAGACAATAAATTTCAACTTTTTAATGTGTATTCTTATTGTTTTATGTATTAGGGAGTAAGGCTACTGCCTACTATAAATTTCAGGCAGTATCCTTATTGACTCTGTCAATAAGCTTACTAACATCAGTTCTCTTATTGACTAGGCAGTACCTTATTGACTAGGCAGTACCTTATTGACTTGGCTGTACCTTATTGACTAGGCAGTCACGCTACTGACGGAGTTTCCTTATTGACGCTAACATATACATGATGCAATGGTTTCTCAGAAATCTTCTCCACAAATGACCGACTCTGGGCAGACTTGGTGAAGGACTTCACCTGGTTTACTCCCATCGCTGTACCGTCCAGCAGTACATCGCCATCAACAAAATCAACCTCAAATTTCAGATTTTGTCCAACAGCCATGGCACGCATAAAATAGCTGTGTAATTCCTTGCTGTGTAATTCCATTTCTTCACATGCATCACCAGAGGATCTTCCGATAAATAAATGTGCACAGGTGCACAATAAAATTCTATCACGAAGAGCCTCCACATTAATCAAATCCCGACCTCCAGAATTGATTGACATGTATAAATGGGTAAGAGAGGAACAGGGGTGGTGAGCTCTGTTATCAGACATGATCCTTCTGGTCAGGCGGTCAAGACTCTGGATGTCTTGTTTTATCCAACCAACTACTCCAAAGGAATAGGAAAGGACTGGTACGGCAAAAAGTATTGGTAGCTTTGACCTTGTTTCGAGGATTTAGCTCTGAGCTCCAGATTTTCTTTAAGTGAGATTTATACTCGGCCCGAAATTTGTCTTGGATCTGGGAGCTTGTCTCGAACTTGCATTCCAAGATAGGTGTAGGCCTGACCTTTCACAAGATGCTCAATAACTCCTCCCCCCTGTAACCTGACCAATCCACCATTAGTTACCTTGCCACGTTTCAATAGCCACCGGCCCGCTGGCCCGTGGATAGTAAACATCCAGTCGGGCCAGTAAATCTCTACAGTCACTGGTCATGGGGTAAATATATTTTTGAAACATATCACTCTGTCAGACTTGTTAAGTTGTAATACCCTTTTAAATGATGCAAAATTATGGCCTGATACAAAATCATCAAATTAGCAGCTTCGCGATGAAACCCGTGTCATGCCGACAATATCTTATTCTCATCTATTTTTAATCTTTTGCTTAGTTTCTACTTTCAAATTTCGGGCTAGGTCCTTGCACAGTTCACTATTTGTTACGAGGGAGGAGTGCAGAGAAAGGGACAGCCAGGTGTTAGAGAAGCACGTGCACAAGTGCCCACCAAGTTATTGATTCATCAGCCTGTGCTGTGGCGTCTCCATCCTTTCTCGCACACCTGGCTGTCCCTTTCTCTGCACTCCTCCCTCGTAACAAATAGTGGACTGTGTCAAAATTTTAATGATAGTTTCTTAAAGAACTTTTTTGGTGGAGTCCTGAATATTTTCAAATATAAGAAAGCTGTTGTGAAAAAAGTTTCGTGGAAACAAGTTTCCGTCGCAAACGATGTTCGCTCAGGTCATCAGATGACACAGAAGCAAGTTAATGTATTCCAGCGTAAGATCATACACACCAAGATCATATCGTGGAGTAAACATGAAGTAGACTAGTGTTGAGCTATTGTCATCGTATGTGATGCTTTTTTCAGGTACTGAAAATGTCTCAAGCACAAAAAAGAAAATTCCGCGTGGGCTCAACCGAAGACCCAGATGATGATGATGAGGACGTGGATGTGAAGAAGCCATGTACATCAACTCAAGATGGAAGAGCACTGGATACACCAGATACAAATGTGTCTTCACTGGTATCACCACCTGGCGCACCAGTTATTGAATATGGACCATATGGTTTGATTGTTAGAGATCCTGGTGCATTAGGTGTCACAGTCATTCATACAGATGGGCGTGTCCAGCCATCAGGAGTGATACATCAAAGTGTACCATCTGAAATGATGGGGGAACAGCTTGGACCAAATGAAGTGACGCATCAGCATCCCGAGTCACCAGGAGTGACGCATCAGTACACTGGATCATCAGGAGTGACGCATCACTACACTGGATCATCAGGAGTGATGCATCAGCAGCCCGCATCATCAGGAGTGATGCATCAGCAGCCTGCTTCATCAGGAGTGATGCATCAGCAGCCTGCTTCATCAGGAGTGATGCATCAGCAGCCCGCATCATCAGGAGTGACGCGTCAGCAGCCCGCATCATCAGGAGTGACGCGTCAGCAGCCCGCATCATCAGGAGTGACGCGTCAGCAGCCCGCATCATCAGGAGTGACGCATCAGCAGCCCGCTTCATCAGGAGTGACGTATCAGCAGCCAGCATCATCAAGAGTTATGCCATGTCACCCCAGATCATTGGAAATGATACATCAGCATCCCAGATCATCAGGAGTGACGCCACAACACATTGGTGATGTATACATCTTTTCTTGACATAAACACCATTAATTTTGTTGGAAAACAGCTCGATCGTGGAGTAATATTCTGAATATTTTGCATACTTTTCTAGAAACGGCACGGTGAAATGACATTAAAAAAAAATCAAAAAACAACTTCTAACAGGAAAAAGAAACTCTTAAAAAAACAAACGTTAGGCTTGAACATAGATGAAGGAAATTCGACACACGAATGAACACATGTATTGTTGTCATTGCCAGCATTAATTCAGTTTACTTACTGTACATGTGACGCTTTCTCTATCAAATCTATCAACCTGTCGAACGCAGCTCCGCGTAAAACGTTCGTGTCGACGTCGATAGACATGTTGTCTCCCATCCTGTTGTTGAAGGAGGAAACGCATAGAATAATAAAAAATGGGGGTTACGGACGGAAAGCATTCCCTGATGGTTTGGACCGTCTATCACTTGGAAACCTTTTCCTGCTTGCACTTTTCATGTATCATTCCCACAAAAGACAACAACCACAACATGTTTAACAGGATTCAAACATAGGAATTGTTTTGACGATTGCTGTCAAAGTATATTAAAATTAACTGCTGAAAACGACTGTGCGTTTCTTCTTTTGGAAGAATGTACTATATAAATGTTCATTCCTTTTATATTTAGAAATACATTAACTGTAAGAAGTGTGTCCAAGTATTTACATGCCACCCATATTCTAACTTATATTTTTTTATTCCAGATAATCGTTTTAAAAATATCCGCGGTAAGTATAACTCATACCTATAAATTCTGTCAGCAGTTAGTGACTGTTTACGGGACCCAATCAGGACACGAATCTGTTCTAATTTGATCTCAGGTCATAACAAAATCCATCTCACATATATGTTGGATAATTTCTGAAATAGTTTTCTCAGCTACATGTTATAGCATTATGATTATCTTTCAGATGCCACGGAGTATTCACTCAAGCATGACAAAACAGAATACGTGTCTACCTATGCTCAGAGGTCTGCCCTAAGACTGTTGACAGATTGTGGATGTATCTTCCTAAAGGGGATATCAGGATCTGGGAAATCACGGCTGGGTCGGCGGTTACTAGAAGAGATGTCTAAGACGGATGGGAGGACTCCTCTTCTGTTGACTTCAGCGGATGAATGGTCACTCATTCCGAAGAAGTCCAGAAGTAAAAGTGAACGTTACATTGTGATGATTGATGACATTTTTGGCCTGACAAACTTTTCACAATCACATTTTGACGATTGGACAAAGGAGTTTGATATAATGTGGCCATCTATTGAATCTGGCCATATCTTCCTGATCTTAACATCCAGATCTGAAATCACCGCACAGTGTCAGTGCCGACTAAACAAACACAGCCTCATGAAAAATATCCGTCATTTTCTAATCGATGACGGCCAGTATGCTCTTCAGAAAAAGGAAAAAGAAAAAATGTTGAAAGTTATTTGTCATGGCAAATTTTCTGAAAAAGAAATAGAAGAAATTGTCAAAATAAAAACAGCCCTTGGGTTCCCACAGGTTTGCACTTTCTTTGCCAGTAGCAAGGAAGTGCAAAAGAAGGGGTTAAGCTTTTTCAAGAAACCTAATGAGTACGTCCAAAAGGAAGTTGATGCACTCAAGGAAAGTGATGGTTTGAGTTACCTGGTTCTTTTGCTGGTATTGATGAGCGATGGGCTTCTTAATGCATCCTCTCTTGATCCAAGAAAATGTACATCTGATTTTAAAGAAATGGTTGAGATGATGAAAGAATATTGTTCAAATCTACCCACACGTCCAAGCTTATTTGACATCAAAACAAAAGCAGTTTCACTCTGTGGTGTTTATTTAGAGCAAGGCCAGAAAGGATATGCTTTTCAGCATCAGTCTATATATGAGTCTGTTTTCATAAGCATCTCAGAGCAGTATCCCAGCTCTTGCATCAGAACATGCCCAAGTGATGTCCTTGGAGAAGTGGTAAGAACCGAAAGGCTGGATGGAGACATACGTATTGTCTTGATACCTGAGGAAAATTATGATGCATTTGCTGACCGCATCACAGAGTTGCTTTTGTCAGCTGAACCTAAGAGCAGTGGAATGATAATGAGACATCCTTCACTCAAGCACAAGGAATTTATATCATTCTTGGTGCAAAGGTGGGCGAAAAAGGGGCAACTGACAAGCATTATGCAGTGCAAACATTTTGTAGGATTTGTTTCATATAACTCGGAAGATAAGAAGATTAGGATGTTCAAATGTGATTATTTATTGAGTAAATTTGTAATGGAAAGTAATGATCATCTGGTACAGGTTGTTTTAAATTCGATTCCATCACCTGAGAAATTCAAAGACACAATACAGGAATGTTTGCATTGTGCAATTTCTGTTGGAAGTAACAATTTTGTCAAATGGTGTCTTGATCATGGTGCTGAGCCAAACGAAAACTGCTTTAAAGCTCTGTTTGTGAATTCTGGCCCGAGTCCTAAGAATGACGTCATTGATAGAATCTTTAATGGTTTTGTCACTGCTTACTTGAGGGAAAAAAAACTCTGCTACAGTCCAGAATTAGGAAAAGGATATGCAATTGATCCAATCCTGACACTATTGTTACAGTATGCTGTACACATGGGACACACATATATTGTCAAGTTGACAGTGCACATGTTAAAACACAAGGACGACAACCTCAATGTAATCTCAGAGATATTGTCATGGCTCTGTGATCAGATGCAAACACATCATCCCAAATGCACTGTGTTTAGCAGCAGGGAATGTTTAAAAGAAATGATTCAGATACTACTTGCAACTGGATGTAAACTTCATTGTCAACATCTCCTTTTGTCAGCCTCAGCTCACTCAGATGCCACAGTTCTGAATCTTTTACTGAATCTTGAGACAGACATTTTGCAGACGAGGAATTACGTCGATGATAACAAGTACTCCACCAAATACGCAACACCTCAAGAACAGGCAGCAGCTTATGGTAGCACTGAGTCCTTGGATATATTGTTGGAATACTCCCAAGACATAAGCAAGCGTTTTAGGGTTGTTGCCGCAAACACCTTCTTGCTACACAGGGCAGCACAACATGGAAATGATAAATGTGCAGATTTCTTATTAGTGAAAGGTTTTCAGGTAGATTTGAAAGACAATGATGGCAATACCCCATTACATTTGGCTGTTCAGAACAGTCACCTTGAATGTGTGAAAATACTTCTCCAGCATAAGGCACCTGTCAACCAGGAAAATCGTGAAGGACTCGTACCTTTGTCGGTCATTGAAATCGTGAATCGTGAAATAGTGACAGCTCTAGTTGTGGCAGAAAGTATCTTAAATCAAATGGATGGAAAGGGTAGAACAATTCTTCACAAGGCTGTTCTATGTAATGATTTGGAGACTGTAAAATTCCTTTGCAGCAAAGAAGCTGATGTGAATATTCTTTCACAATGCGGTTCACAAACTAGAAGTGTTGTTCACCTAGCCTGTGAGTATGCTGACATAGAAATACTAAAGCACTTGTGCATCTCAGGAGCACGGATTGAAGCAGTAGATGCTGACAAGAGACCAATTGTTCACATGACAGCATGCTCTCGTGTTGATGCTTTAGAGAAACTCACATTTCTCATTGATGTCAAAAAGCATCTTCCTGATGCAGAAGACAAGGATGGCAGAACAGCGATATTTTCAGCAATCGACACTCATGTCGATACTTATGGAGTTGAAATATTGGAATTCCTACTGAACAGACGGGTGAGTGTGAATCACAAAGGTGCCAGTAAAGACAACATTTTGATATGTTTACTCAAAACACCTTTCACACACGACAGCATCATGAAAATGGTTGATTTAGTGGTAAAAATGGGTGTTGATTTGAATGAAACGGACGTCTGTGGTAGAACAGCCCTTCATCACGCCATTGAGGATGTGAATTATAATGCAGCAGAGCTAATTCTCAAGCATGGAAATACAGACAGAGATTTCGATCCAAATAGAAGAGATGAATTCGGAAAAACATGTCTTCACTATGCCACCGAACAGAGTGAATCTGAACTTTGGGATCGCTATGATATACCAGATCCTGAATCATATTCATATTCTCAGTATTGCTATCTTCTAAGACCTTGTATGTTTTATTATGCAAGAGAAAACTACGCGCTGACCAAAATGCTTCTGGAGCAAGATGTGAACCCACACCCTCAAGATATAACGGGTAGAAACCCTCTTCATTACGCTGCAGGCTGTGGTAAACCTAAGACTGTGAAACTTCTTCTGGAAAAAGGCGTTGACCCAAATGTAAGGGATGGAATGGGATGGACGCCCTTTCATATGGCTGCTTTACACGAAAGATACATGACTGTAAGTGCCTTGCTAGACAGTGGAATTGATGCAAATATACAAGACAATCAGGGAATGACAGCACTTCATTTAGTTGTGACGGAGAGAGGCTGCACTTTACAGAACTTAGAAGCAGACTTTGATTATACAGGGATATTTCGTCAGGGTCATTGTAAATTCCTCAAGTTATTTTTAGAGAAGGGTGTTGACCCAAATATACCGGATAAGCTAGGTAGGACAGCTCTTCACTATGCTTCAGATCATTCGGAAAACTCCAGTGTCAAGGTTCTGCTTGATCACGGTGCTGATCCAGATGTTCAAGATCTATGGGGCATGACGTCCCTCCATTGTGCTTCTAGCAAAAAAGGCTCAGTATTTAAGGATACACTTCCACTTCTACTTGAGAAATCGTTAAAATTAAATGTTCAAGATAGCCGTGGAAAGACAACACTTCACTATGCTTCTGAAATCAGGTGTAGCGGTTTGAAGCTTCTACTGGACCATGGTGCTGATCCATGTTTACGGGATCAACAGGGCATGACAGCCCTCCACTGTGCTTCTCCAAAACATAGATGTAATATGGAAGCTTTTCAAATGCTGTTAAAATCAGGTGTTGACCCAAATGTCATTGATGAGCAAGGAAGGACAGCACTTCACTATGCATCAGAAAATTCAGACAAAAAGAGCATCAAGCTTCTTCTAGATCGTGGTGCTGATCCTTCTGTACAGGATCTGCAAGGCATGACATCTCTCCACTGTGCTGCTACGAATAGTTATGGAGCCTTACAGACACTGATCGATAGAGGAGTGGATCCAAATATTCTTGACAAGAAGAGAAGAACAGCACTTCATTATGCCTCAGAACGTGACTCTGAAGACTCAGTGAAGCTTCTGCTTGATCGCTGTGCTGATCCAGGTGTACAGGACCTGCAGGGCATGTCAGCTCTCCACTGTGCTGTACACTTGCGTCATTACCGGTCTGATGTTTTGCCGATACTGTTAGAGAAAGGCATACACCCAAATTGCCTTGATAAGCAGGGGAAGACAGCTCTTCACTATGCTTCAGAAAATTCGACGAAAGAGTGTGTCAAGCTTCTTCTGGAATACAATGCTGATCCAGGTGTGCAGGACATACATGGCATGACATCTCTCCACTGTGCAGCAAAGGCCAAAGACAACAGCTGTGATATTTTGGAAATACTGCTGAGAAAGAGTGTGGGCTCAAATATTGTTGACAAGAAAGGAAGAACAGAACTTCACTATGTGTCAGAACATTCGGACAAAGAGAGTGTCAAGCTTCTTCTAGATCACGAAGCTGATCCAGGTGTGCAGGACATACATGGCATGTCATCTCTCCACTGTGCAGCAAAGGCCAAAGACAACAGCTATGATATTTTGGAGATACTGCTAGAGAAGAGTGTGGACCCAAATCTTCTTGACAAGAAAGGAAGGACAGCACTTCACTATGTGTCAGAACATTCGGACACAGAGAGTGTCAAGCTTCTTCTAGATCACGAAGCTGATCCAGGTGTGAAGGACATACATGGCATGACATCTCTCCACTGTGCAGCAAAGGCCAGATACAACAGCTGTGATATTTTGGAGATACTGCTGGAGAAGAGTGTGGGCCCAAATATTCTTGACAAGAAGGGATTGACAGCTCTCCACTCTGTGTCAGAATGTGACTCTGCAGACTCAGTGAAGTTTCTGGTTGATCGCTGTGCTGATTCAGGTGTACAAGACTTACAGGGTATGTCAGCTCTCAACTGTGCTGTACACTTGCATCGTTTCCGATGTGATGTTTTGCCGATACTGCTAGAGAAAGGCAAATACCCAAATCTTCTTGACAAGCAAGGAAGGACAGCTCTTCACTATGCGTCAGAACATTCGAACAAAAAGAGTGTCAAGCTTCTTCTAGATCACGAAGCTGATCCAGGTGTGCAGGACTTACAGGGCATGACATGTCTCCATTGTGCTGCTAAGAATCGTTACAGTTACGATATTTTGGAGATACTTCTGGAGAAGAATGTGGACCCAAATCTTCTTGACAAGAAAGGAAGGACAGCTCTTCACTATGCGTCAGAACATTCGAACAAAGAGAGTGTCAAGCTTCTTCTAGATCACAAAGCTGATCCAGGTGTGCAGGACATACATGGCATGACAACTCTCCACTTTGCTGCTAAGAATCGTTACAGTTACGGTATTTTGGAGATACTGCTGGAGAAGAGTGTGGACCCAAATGTTCTTGACAAGAAAGGAAGGACAGCTCTTCATTATGCGTCAGAAAATTCGAAGAAAGAGAGTGTCAAGCTTCTTCTAAATCACGAAGCTGATCCAGATGTGCAGGACTTTCATGGCATGACATCTCTCCACTGTGCAGCAAAGGCCAAAGACAACAGCTGTGGTATTTTGGAGATACTGCTGGAGAAGAGTGTGGACCCAAATATTCTTGACAAGAAAGGAAGGACAGCTCTTCTCTATGCTTTAGAACAATCGCCAGTCAAAAACATAAAGCCGGTTCAACACGGTGCTTACACAGAAGTACAGAATTTGTTTGCCGATATACCTCTTCATCCAACAGCTGATTATACCAGACCTGAAGACATGATGCATGTGTATAATATCACTAAACCAGTTGCTCGTAGGACATCTATTTACCGTTGTGAATTCGAAGATGATTATGGAACACTACTGTGTGAGTATAGAAGGATGAAAATGCTGGAGATGCTTGTCATGAAGGTCAACCCCAAAATACAAGATCACGAAGGAAGGACAGCTTTACACTACGCTGCACAGGCTTCACGAAATGAAACTTTAGAGCTTCTTTTAGAACTTGGGGTCAATGTACATAAGCAAAATGACCAGGACAGGGCCTTTTTCCGGGCTGCTGCTGACCGCAGCTACAACAGGTGTGAACGAGTGAAGCTGCTACTCAGACGGGGCGTCGACAAAACTGTTCGAGACAGACATGGGAGAACAGCTGAGCAGTATGCTACAGAACTATCAGATATCAATCCGTGACTTCTCTGGAGACGGTACACCATTCGGCACAGAATTAGAGAAGAGCACGGGGATGTCGAGAACAATTGTGGCCATTCTGGATTATTGTAAAGTAGACAATGGAACCCAGACGTAAAGGGGGAAGAAGGAACGGGAGGGTTTGGGCGGTATTTATATAGTAGCACTGGGCGGTAGGGTAGCCTTGTGGTTAAAGTTTTAGGTCATCACCCAGAAGACTGGGTTAGATTACCAACATGGGTACAATGTATGAAGCTAATTTCTGGTGTGAACCAAATAACTCCATATTGAAAACAAGCCCAAGTGAGCCGACAGTACCGTGACCGTGTGGAAATGTTACCTTTGCTTCATATACGGCTTTAGCATTGGAGAAAGGTCAGGACTGAAGACAGAATAACTTGGTCAAGGGACAGTGAGACAGTCTATCAATGTGCTGTTCACTAATCTTGAACTGTTTCATATTAAGCTTTAGATTTAACTAAAGTTTTCTTCAGCGTCTGCATGGGTTTTTCGGAACACTCATAGATAAATTAAGTTCCTTGGTCCTCTAGAGTTATTACATGTAAAGGGTTTATAGAGACAAATAGATATAGGCATGCGCAGTATGGCCAAACAAATGGAGCCCATACAAACCTGTGTACATTCCTTTTAGTTCTGCAATATATATTCTCTTTACAATGTGAAAGCTAGTTATATGTAGATCATACAGGGAACGAAACAGACAGCCTGCAGTTGTAGATATTGTGCTTCAGTATGATACGGCCATCAAAATGTCTTTTCTATGGGAGGTAGCTGGTTAAAATTGCATGGTTACATACGCACATCGAAAATGACCCAAGTCTTTGTCTGTGTTTTAAACGGTGCTAACGTTAAATTTTGCAATTATAATGTAACCTGCTTGTGACAAAGGTTAGCTCCCCTTAGGCTCCCAAACCTTTCTCGAACCCTCTGGGTCAGATTACACTGGAAAGGCCCATGCGATTGTTGTACCTATCAGAACCCTGTCTAAAAACAGAACAAGTCTAAAAATGCATTCCATTGCCCTTTACTGAATGTGAGCAGGAGCTTAATTACACACTTTAAACACTGATTCATAGTGAAGACCACTGTCACATGCAATTGGTTTTGGTTTTCAGCAACTGATCTCGTGAATGATGTGATATGCTGTAATATGAGATGCTTATGTGTATTCCTTTGGATCTGACAATGTACAAGCAGGACATTATCACCAATTCTTGGTTAGCGTTTCAATAACAACTTCGACTGTATCACTAGATGTATATTGCAGTTATGATGGCTGACGTGTTTCACGTCGAATACAGTTCTTTGATGCTATTATTCGTTCTTGTTTTGTTTGATATTTTATATATACATATTTTTGTATGTGTAACAGCCAGTGTCCGTGTACGGTTGTGAAGTATCAATTTCTGTGAAAAACCGTGATGTGTGAATATAGTAAGAAATAGTGAGGGTGGATGTGATAGTTATTGTTTTTATCATAACTTGTTTTATATACCATTGTTAGTATTATCAAGGTTGTATATTAACTTTTCTTAGAATGACCCGTGATGATTGATGATCCGTGACTGCTATGAGACCTTGTTTACACTCTGTGGTTAGTGTACTACATATGATCTTGTATGTAATGAACTCTCTATATATTCTTCATGTATATCATAAATGATATACATACATATGAAGGAATAGTTTTCATCTTATTATTTATATTTAAAGATATATTTATGCTAATGCATTGTTAGGGCTAGCTGTATTCTAAGAATATGTAGAACGTGTAATACGTGTATATGTAAGGCATGTTATGCCTTTATGCTCAAATAGTTAATTATATTTTTGTATATTTTCAGAATTATCAAACATTCCTTTTTATTGGATGAATAAAATGGCTGCCATCTGTGACCACAAGTAGCGTTATGTTGTGTGTTCTACACCCACCCACCAACATTCACCCCATGGCTACTACTATATTGACGTCTGTGTCGGTGTGTGGAACTGTGACGTGTGAGTTGACGCTGATGTAAGTGTGGAACTGTGACGTCTGTGTCAGTGTGGAAGTGTGACGTGTGTGTTGACGGCTGTGTCGGTGTAAAACACTGACGTGTGTGTTGACATCTGTGTAAGTGTAAAACTGTGACGTGTGTTGACGGCTGTGTCGGTGTAAAACACTGACGTGTGTGTTGATATCTGTGTAAGTGTAAAACTGTGACGTGTGTTGACGTCTGTGTCCGTGTGTCAAACAGTGACGTGTGTGTTGACGTCTGTGTCGTAGTGTGGAAATGTGACGTGTGTTGACGTCTGTGTCAGTGTGGAGCTGTTACGTGTGTGCTGACGTCTGTTTGTGTGGAACAGTGACGTGTGTTCATGTCTGTGTCGGTGAAGAACTGTGACGTGTGTGTTGACGTCTGTGTCAGTGTGGAGCTGTGACGTTTGTTTTGACGTCTGTGTCAGTATGGAGCTGTGACGTGTGTGTTGACATTTGTGTCAGTGTGGAACTGTGACGTGTGTTGGCGTTTGTGTGAGTGTGGAACTGTGATGTTGCCGTCTGTGTCAGTGTGGAGCTGTGACGACTGTGTTGATGTCGATGTGAGTGTGGAACTGTGACGTCTGTGTCAGCTTGGAACTGTGGCGTGTGTGCTGACGTCTGTGTCAGTGTGGAAGTGTCACGTATGTGTTGCCGTCTGTCTCGGGTGTTGAACACTGACGTGTGTGTTGAAGGCTGTGTCGGTGTGGAACACTGACGTGTGTGTTGACATCTGTGTAAGTGTGACACTGTGACGTGTGTTGCCGTCGGTGTCAGTGTAGAACGGTGACACCTGTGTCAGTGTGGAACTGTGATGTGTGTTGCCGCCTGTGTAAGTGTGCAACAGTGACGTGTGTGTTGCCGTCTGTGTCGGTGTGGAGCTGTGACGTGTGTGTTGACGTGTGTGTCAGTGTGGAGCTGTGACGTGTGTGTTGACGCCTGTATAGGTGTGTAGAGCTGTGACATGTGTGTTGACGTCTGTTTTAGTGTGGAGCTGTGACGTGTATTAACGTCTGTGTCAGTGTGTGGAACTGTGACGTGTGTTAACGTCTGTTTCGGTGTGTGGAGCTGTGACGTGTGTGTTGACGTCTGTGTCAGTGTGGACCTGTGACGTGTGTGTTGACGTCTGTGTGAGTGTGTGGAGCTGTGACGTGTGTGTTGACGTCTGTGTCAGTGTGGAGCTGTGACGTTTGTTTTGGCGTCTATGTCAGTGTGGAGCTGTGACGTGTGTGTTGACGTCTGTTTTAGTGTGGAGCTGTGACGTGTGTGTTGACTTTTGTCTCTGTGTAGAACTGTCACGTGTGTGTTGACGCCTGTGTGAGTGTGGAACTGTGACGTGTGTGTTGACGCCTGTGTCAGTGTGGAGCTGTGACATGTGTGTTGACGTCTGTGTCAGTGTGGATCTGTGACGTGTATTAACGTCTGTGTCAGTGTGTGGAACTGTGACGTGAGTGTTGACGTCTGTTTCGGTGTGTGGAGTTGTGACGTGTGTGTTGCCGTCTGTGTCAGTGTGGAGCTGTGACGTGTGTGTTGACGCCTGTGTCAGTGTGGAGCTGTGACATGTGTTTTGGCGTCTGTCTCTGTGTGGAACTGTGACGTGTGTGTTGACGTCTGTGCCGGTGTGGAACTGTGACGTGTATTAACGTCTGTGTCATTGTTTGGAACTGTGGCGTGTGTGTTGACGTCTGTTTCGGTATGTGGAGCTGTGACGTGTGTGTTCACGCCTGTCTCAATGTGAAGCTGTGACGTTTGTTTTGGCGTCTATGTCAGTGCGGAGCTGTGACGTGTGTGTTGACGTTTGTTTCAGTGTGGAGCTGTGACGTGTGTGTTGACTTTTGTCTCTGTGTGGAACTGTGACGTGTGTGTTGACGCCTGTGTGAGTGTGGAACTGTGACGTCTGTGTTGACGTATGTGTCGGTGTGTGGAACTGTGACGTCTGTGTTGACGTATGTGTGAGTGTGTGGAGCTGTTATATGTGTGTTGACGTCTGTGTCAGTGTGGAGCTGCGACATGTGTGTTGACATCAGTGTCAGCGTGGACCTGTGACGTGTTTGCTGACATATGTGTCGGTGTGGAACCGTGACTTGTGTGTTGACGTCTGTGTCAGTGTTGTTCTGTGACGTGTGTGTTGACACCTGTGTCAGTGTGGAACTGTGACGTGTGTTGCCGCCTGTGTCAGTGTGCAACAGTGACGCGTGTGTTGCCGTCTGTGTCGGAATGGAGCTGTTACGTGCGTGTTGACATCTGTGTCAGTGTGGACCTATGACATGTGTGTTGACATCTGTGTCAGTGTGTGGAACTGTGACGTGTGTGTTGACGTCTGTGTCGGTGTGGAACTGTGAAGTGTGTTCACTTCTGTGCAAATTTGGAACTGTGACCTGAGTTTTAAAGCTAGCGTCAGTGAGTTTACTTGTCATGCAGACGGTTGAAGTTGAGGATGCCACCTCTGATTCGTTGTTTGAGGCTGAATAGTCCATCCTCTTTCCCTGAAACACGTTGCAGTACATTGTGACAGAAAGCACCATTCGTGCTGTTGATCACTGGGTTGTCTGGTCCAGACTCGATAATTTACAAACCGCCGCCATATAGCTTGGATATTTTGTGACGTTACACAACGAACACAAACAATACAAAACAATACAACTAAACAGTTTTTTGAGAGTTTCATTATACCGGACCCGTGAAGATCCGGGGTAGAATAGGTCTTCAGCAACCCATGTGCTTGCCATAAAAAAGGCGACTATCTTGTCGTAAGAGGCGACTAACGGGATCGGGTGGTCAGTTTCGCTGACTTGGTTGACACATGTCATCGGTTCCCAATTGCGCAGATCGATGCTCATGCTGTTGATCCCTGGATTGTCTGGTCCAGACTCGATTATTTACAGACCGCCGCCATATAGCTGGAATATTGTTGAGTGCGGCGTAAAACTAAACTCACTCACTCACTCATTCATTATACCGATCACCCGCTGCCATAAAACAAACATGATGCTTAAAAGATAATACATGTATATTAATACAGAGCGGTGGCATGGCCGTGTGTTCTATATGTATCATATAATATCAACTCAACTATTTTCAGCTGCTAATAAATAATTCGAGTTTTACCCTAGCTAGTTTGAGAGTAGTATGGTTATCACTAATACTTTAACTAGACATATGTGACTTTCCTTCATCAAAGTAGATAATACAAAGTTTATCGTTTTCTTAATGGAGCTTTAATAACTTCTAGGTTTTACAGAAGTATCCGAAACTGAATCGGTCTGACCGTCGCTCCGAGGGGTCCCGTTATCATACTGAAGTATGGGGACAGACTGTTTCTTGTTGTTTTAGTTAAAGTATAGTATAAATAAAGATGACGCCCCCACTGATATTTATAAGAAATCTCCGTTTAAGCAGAGGCGGGGAACGGTTCGAACTATATTATTAGCAGGTCTTTATACAGACTGGGTCTCGGTGTCTGATGCGCGCGAACCGTGGTAGTCTTTATAAACCACTAATATATAGCGATGGTACCTGGTTCTATGAGTGTAGCCTGCATGCCAATACTACCCAACTGTTCGCACGAAAAAGCGAAGAGCATATGTTTCCAGAGAAATACGGAATTGCATTTGGCCCTTGTGAGCTACTGATGCTAATAATTTGGAAATGCCCTCCAAATGTTAACTGTGAAAGCTTTACCTGTGTCTTGATTGTTTCCAGCAAGAGTTAGGTGTTATTTTCTTTGAAATCGTGGCTAGATTCTACTTAGGAGATAAACGTACTGTGTTTGGAAATTAGATGAATGATACACCGAATTGATAGTCTCTAAATTTCATTTGAAGCCGAACGCGTAGCCGTTATCTTGCGAATATTTCCCATTCTAAACGGAAACAAATATACCATTTACCAGGTAGGCAAATGTGTACAAACGTTTGGCTGCAAATTTTGTATAGATAGGGATGTTTTTTTACAAGGCTTTCTGATTTATAAGTTATATATTGTTGTTTATGTTTGGGGCTGTGTATTGTATTGAGTTTGAATATTTTTTTATAATAGAAGGTAATATGATAGTGAATTTCCCTAATAATTGCGGAGAAAAATCATATAATTGTATTTTTCGAGTTTTAATAAATGTTTTGGAAGCATTTACATCACGTCTGATGTGTTGATATTAGCAATGTTGGTGGTCAAGCTGAAGTAGTGCGGCAGTGTTGTATACGTGCGCAGTGAAGCGCCGTGAAATCAGACGCATTGTCAATCCAAAATTGATACCGTCTGATTTAATAGATTGACCAATCAAATTCGAGCATTTCACGTAGCCATGGTAGAATTCACAATTTGTAACAAGCAGACCCCAAAGGCTGGAGATGTTGGGTTGGAAAGTTGTGTGTTGGTAGGTTGAATTCGTCTCTCAACAATATGAATGTCGTTGTTGCTGTTGTTGCTGTTGTTGTTGCTGTTGTTGTTGATGGAGCTGTGCTGGATGGACGGTACAGAAATGAGTGTCAGACAAGTGAGATGTCCTGTTAAGTCGGGAGAGGGTCAAATGGTCAAGGGAAGGCTCACTGAATGACCACGACGTCGAGTGTATGTGCTGTTTATTGAGAAGGACTGCAACCCTACAGACCCCTTCGCTTGGATGAAGCGGACTTGCATGTGTGAGTGAGTGAGTGGGTCAGCAATATTCCAGCTATATGGCGGCAGTCTTGCATGTGTGAGTGAGTGAGTGAGTGGGTCAGCAATATTCCAGCTATATGGCGGCAGTCTTGCATGTGTGAGTGAGTGAGTGGGTCAGCAATATTCCAGCTATATGGCGGCGGTCCTGCATGTGTGAGTGAGTGAGTGGGTCAGCAATATTCCAGCTATATGGCGGCGGTCCTGCATGTGTGAGTGAGTGAGTGGGTCAGCAATATTCCAGCTATATGGCGGCGGTCCTGCATGAAGTGGGCTAGGATGAAGGCTGTAAATGTGTGGTTTTGCATCAAAACGTAACAGAGACATGTAGATTATGTCATTTAAATGTTATGACACTGTACAAGACCTTGCCCAAACGTGAAGATTTAGGCGACTAATGGGATCGGGTGGTCAGGCTCGCTGACTTGGTTGACACATGTCATCGTATCCTAATTGCGTAGATCAATGCTCATGCTGTTGATCACTAGGTTGTCTGGTCCAGACTCTGTAAGTTGTTCTCTGGTCTCGAGGGGGAATACAGCCCTTTGGAGACTCTTGGATAATGCCGCAGGCTGCAGTGTTGAGGAGACTTCAAATCCTCCTTGGTTCTTGGGGGCTTCCAGTAGACGATGTCTGAGCTGCGGGTAGAGGCGGTAGACCATGAGCTGACGATGCGCCGAACTGTGCATGTGTCACCCGACGCTTTCCTTCATATATTTTTAATCTGTAAATAATCATCATAATAATCACCATCAACACCATTTGTGTATTCCCGAAACAGCATAGCAATAGATCAGTGTGCACCCGATATTTCGTTCTCGACTCCATGGGGAGAGTAGAACATAAGCTGGTCATAATGGACTTAAGGGTTAAAAGTGACATTACCGTATCCTTGTCTCATAAAAAGAAATAGCTGTAGAAATGATACGTTCACAATGCATAATTTATCCACGATTAGCTTAAAAGGGAGCAATTTGTAATCAGACGAGCTAGTATAATGAGGTTATCTTATATGAAACACTGGAAATACACATAATTCTTAAGGCAGTTATAATCTGAGGTCTTTATGAGTAATTATGCTTCTGAAAATCTGACCAAATATCCCATTTGGCATTAGTACCCATTTATTTTGACGTGAATGCATGTGTGTGTGTATGTCTGCGCACCATACTCACTTTTATAGGGCAAGGCATCAGTTTACCCGCAGTGAAACATGGATACCCCACTTAGGTACAGTGTACGGATTCCGAATTGACAGTCGTCGATTTATTCCGTAACCGGGACCAGATAATCCAATGATCACCCTCACGAGCATCGATCTACGCAACTGGGATACACTTGCATGTGTCAACCAAGTCAACCAAGGCTCGTCAACCAAGTCAGCGAGCCTGACGACCCGATCAGATTAGTCGCCTCTTACGATAAACACAGATTACTGAAGATCAATTCTAACCCGGATCTTCACGGGTCAAAGTGATATAATACAGATTCACATGTGCTTTGTACCAAGTACCAACCCTGGCTTCTAAAGCAGCTGTGTGAGGATCATGTGTTGTAAGCATGCTCTGAAAGGTACAGCGATATTGTTCTTTCTCTACAAGATGTGTCTGAGGACGGTGGGAATGAAATCTCATCTCTTGGAAATATTTCATAACATGGGAGTCAAAATGTGCGGTGTGAAGTGCTTGAACTCTGGATCTTGTCGCGGCTACAGCTACAGCAATGTGACGTTAACATGTGTTTTGCTACGATTTGTCTCAAGAGGTACAGTGAGAGGGGTGGCGGTTGTACACAGAAAACATATACATGTAAGCATTACACAGTTGTCATCAACAGCATCATCGTCTGCGTCATCTACATCGTCGGCAACAATTTATTGCTCAAAGACACAATTTCACTCATTTTCGACAATAGTTTCGCCTGTATTATAAATACTGGGGCATATGCACTCACTTTAGCTTCCTATTGATGCAATATAATACTTACTTATTCCTTACGACTTTCCTGAAATCGATAATTGAAACTTCGAGGCGAACAGCTTCCAAACAGAAAACTTGCCATATATGGAATGTAAACAATTACTCCGTACATCGAAAACTGTCGCACACGGTAAATATTGTCGGTGTTAGCCGTACTGGTTTCAATCACAAGTTGCGCGTATGTTTTGTTTAGGACTGATTTCTGTCTCCAAGGCGTTCTAGGATATTCGTAAAATGCACTCCAAGGGACATAACTCGACTAATGGGGTTCGCTTAAATAATGTTCAACCGGTAGAGGGCGCGAGAGTCGATTTCATGCAACGTTGCATTAATTCATTCGAACATTTTATGTTAATATTGTAAATACTCTAAATACGTATTATTTTTAAAAAATAAATTATATTGTAGCTTCGTTGGGGGCTGAAGGTTGGTATTATTGAAAGAATTGCATTATGTATTTCAGAGAAGTGTGGTGTGAAATAATGCTGTTAAACATGAAACATTTTCTGTTTTTAAATAATAATGTAATTAAATTATATGTCTTTTAACATGGACTTTGTACTTGAAATGCTTACGAATGAATACTTGATCTCGTCGCTACATGGCTGAAATAATGCCGAGGCCCCGTAAACCCAATTCAACTCAACTCAACTCAACTCAACCTAAACAAGAAACGTCAGTACAAAAAGGAACACCCAGTCTTGACTATCCTCAACATTGTGATTCCATTTGTTCTGTTTATTTGTTGTTTAACGCCACACTCAGCAATATTCCAGCTATGTGGCGGCGGTCTGTAAATAATCGAGTCTGGTCCAGTGATCAACATCATGAACATCGATCTACGCAATTGCGATACGATGGCATACAGCGAAATTGCTGTGAATGTTCTATAAATGGATTATCGAAAATCACCAATGTGAAAATTATGGCTAGCTGGTTTGTTGTTTAACGCCACACTCAGCAATATTCCAACTATATGGCGGCTATCTGTAAATAATCGGGTCTGGACCAGACAATCCAATGCTCAATGGGACAATTTACAACCGTAGCGGTTCATAGCTCTCATACCACTACAATCTTACATTGACGTAAAATCACTACTCACCACGAGTTGTCTCCCTCTCCGTTTTGGCGGGAAAACGGCGCCACCCGTCTTCCCACTCTTCACTCTCTCTGATTTGCAAGCCCGACACTTAGATTTGCTGGGAAATCCAAAGTGCCTAGCGGGGAGGTTGGGAGGGCTTACCTCATGAGTCAGGATAAGTATAAAATATCAATTTTACTCAGAAAATTACATATTTTTCCTTATCCTGACTCATGCATTATTGCTTGTAGAATCCTACGGATTTGGTGGTGGGTCAAGCCACTTCTGGATTCCAATTTGGTGATTTACGTCTTGCATAACCCCCTATAGGAACTTCCTGGTAGCACTTCAATTTACTGCTAGGCTCTGCTGCTGCTGTTACCCTTTACTTCCAGCTTTCTCTGATGGGGGGACCACAATTGTCAACTTTTGGTCCTTGCTTCTGTTAACATTATATGTGGAGTTTAACAACTCCATCTCTTGATGCATGCATCAAGTGGAGAAGCGTCCCTTCTTATGTACTAGTACGTCCTTACAAGTACTGGGTCTTATCACTCATGCTAGTCTGTCTTAGACGTGCATATGGACTCTAAAGCTGAGTGTTGGAATTCCCAAGCTTGGACGTTGGGAATATGTTGACTTTGTAACTTCATAGGCTTAGCAAGGCTGTGCTTAACCATGCCAATGTGAATACCTGAAGATCTGTACGCAAGTGAAGATCTCTATATGGACATGAGTCCCGTTATTATCTTCTGATGTAGATATATCTATCTAAAATTTCTCAACGATGTGAATCCCGTCCCGGATTCAGTCTGAAGATCTGCTCAGGTGATGAATTCGGACAAGAGTACCCCTCTTGAACTTCAACACGTGTCCCTCTCTCTTTGCGCAGGCGAAGATCTCTTCCTCCATGCTGAAGAGTTCCTTCGTATAGGCTCACAACGGAGATCAAGGTCTGAGGGTGAAGTTGGATGGTCCAAAGACGTCTATATTAATCGTCGAAACTGCAGAGCATGACTGTCAAGTGCGTGATCCTTCACACATTTCTTCATGCCGATTACCTCCCGCAGCTTCGTCCTTTAGGCTTGCGCGAACCGTCCATTAGGTCCATCATTTGCTGCATAAAAATACCCGTGTTGAAGGTCTGCGACGACTGCAGATGTAGTGACGCATCTGAGAGTGTTGCGGCTTTTTGCGTTGAACTGAGGGATATTTGGAGACTGGAACTTTGTTGCCTTCCTGAAGGCTGCGTCAAGGTCCTCAGGTACGTCCGAGACCGGGTCAATTGGAGGTAGGGTGATTGTGTCTACATCATCGTCCTTCATTAGGTACGTGAATGCTTCATTCTTTTCTTTAGCGGGTGACGCTAGGTCCAGTCCATTAGCCATCCAATATTTTATTTCTGAGTCCGAAAATATGATTCCGCCATCGTCCT
This sequence comes from Haliotis rubra, assembly GCF_003918875.1. Taxonomy (NCBI): domain Eukaryota; kingdom Metazoa; phylum Mollusca; class Gastropoda; order Lepetellida; family Haliotidae; genus Haliotis; species Haliotis rubra. Next base: position 78,815 of record NW_025765018.1, on the reverse strand, counting down.
CTGTATCATGTCCAGTTGGATATGATCGTTGAGTATCCTCCCTGCATGGAGATCTGCGTGGCAATCTGTGTGGAGATGCGTACGTAGAACTATGTGTAGTTCTAAGAGGAGATCTGTATGGCGACCTGCGTGGAGGTGAGCGTCTACGTGTCCGTGGTTGCCTTCGCGAAGGCAATATATTCCTATGTGTTGAATCCCGTGACGACCTGCATGGTGATGGTGACATTCTTAATGATCTATCTGACGACCTTCGCGCAGGTGAGAGATTTTTGTTGAGGGTCTGAGTCCTGAGACGTCTCTCTGTATCTTCTTGGAGGTGTAAGCCTCTCTGTGATGTAGGTAGCCTGTGCGAAGGCTCTTCATTAGCTTCATTATCAGATGACGATCTATTTTGGTCGGATGAATGTCCCTTCCTTCACGCAGGTTTGTTGACATCGTGCAGGGTAGGTCTGCTCTTAGTCCTAGAGCTAGAACCTCTTATAGATATCTCAGATGCACCACCGGTTCTGGATCTTTCGTGCAGCACTGGTCCTGACTTGAGCATGAGAGGCGGTTGCCTGACCATCATGCAAGGTCCTTTCCTGTGCGAAGCGCTTCTCCCATCAGGTCCATCATCTGTTGGGAGAATTGCTGCATGAAGGTCCCAGGGTTGAATGTCTGTGACGACTGTAGAGATGACGCATCTGAGAGGGTAGCGATATGGTCCAGGGATCGCTGTACCTCATGGGTCCCTGCTGCCAGTGTAGACTGACTGACTGACTGAGTTTAGTTTTACGCCGCTTTTAGACCAGAAATGGGCTTAACACATTGTGCCCATGTGGGGAATCGAGCCCGGGTCTTCGGCGTGACGAGCCAACGCTTTGACCACTAGGCTACCCCACCGCCCCTGCCAGTGTAGAAGGTAACTCAGACTGTGCTGACGTTACCTTTGCTGAGGCCTGCATCTTCTTCTTATGCAGTATCTCTGGGATGAGGATAGGCGGTTCTACGTACAAGCCTATTTCTTCCATCGGGACGATCTCGGGCAGAGAAGGTCCTTGTTGTCTGTGAAGAGCTCCCAGTAGATCTCGTTGAAGCCTTAGGGGTGTAAGGCTTCTTCTGCGACGAAGATGGCCTCTTCTTCTTCCTATGGGTTGAGGAGTTGTCCGACGTAGAAGATCTTTTCTTCGACGTAAGGGCGGACTTCATCCCACGCCCATCTTCTGAAGACGCCTCCGGCAGGTCACTGGATGGAAGTATGTTGTCTGACAACGACAGACTAGCTCTTAAGGGACTCAGCCGGTTTAGCCATGTCTTGTAACAGCCGCCTGGATTTATCCTTAGCACGTTTCTAAGTACAGAGAAATAATAATTATTTTTGTTAGTTGCTAACATAATTTACAGCGAGAGCTGGAAGTACATATTGTTGTGCAACTAGGGCACAATAATGCGGGTCTGCAGCAGAGAACCTAAACCTACAACGAAAACAGGTTTTCATGAAATGTAAACAAACTGAACAATCACGTGAAACCATGAATAAACAAATTTGCTAATAAATTTCAAACCATATTGTAGAAGGTACCTTATAAAGGTAACTTATAGGGTAATAACTAAGTTAGCAAAGGATATAGTGCCGTGTTGGAGACACAGGTGCTCTCCCAACCGTCCACTAGGGCGAAGAAGGAGAGAGTGAAGAGTGGGAAGACGGGTGGCGCCGTTTCCCGCCAAAACGGAGAGGGAGACAACTCGTGGTGAGTAGTGATTTTACGTCTGCTTTTTTGAAGGGAGCTTCAAAAAGGAGATACAAGTGTTCCACTGACGTTCGCGGAAGGAAGGAGACAAGCAATAATACATGAGTCAGGATAAAGAAAAAATATTGTTTTTCCGGCTTAAAACGTTCCATACAAGTTGCTGCCTCGTGCAGAGTGAAGTTGCATAAATACGTCACTTCCTGTTATATTTTTAGCATGGAAAATACGCAAATGACCTTATAGAGCGGTAGCGGCAGTGTCTGGACACGGGCAGTACTCCAACGCTCGTTAAACATATTTATAGCTAATTAGGTTAAGCGTTAATGTGCAACATATACGCGCATAAATATTCCTCTTCCGCCCTGCATCACAAAGAAATCTAACTGCTAGAGTTAACACCCATGTGCAAAGCATCCACTATCTGCCTTCCTACTTGATTGCCACGCCCCCTGATAGTCTTACATTTCCGCTAAGCAACACCGTTTCCGGTTTTAAGATCATGTACTACTTACAACTTGTTTTAGATGAAATGTAACTGACATAAGAACTCTAGTGAATGCATGCAGCCGCCTTCGAAGTACTATGGCATCAAATTCTAAAAATGGCCCATTTTGTGCCCTGTCCGGCTACTGCCTCAGTGCGTGACAGTGGGAAGGCAGTACTCGGACACATTTAAACTGACACATTTGAAATAACAATCTAATCCCCATTTCAATAAACAAATTCAATCCAACTAATTTATAAATAAAATCAAATTTAACATTAAACATAATAACATTATATAATCTTATATGAAGAAAATAATACGTTTTACATAAATCTTTTGCACTATTCCTTATCAATGTTCTAACGAATTGTAGGTTCTGCAACAAAATGAACAGGGGAAGGAATGCTAATAAACCAACCTACAACGTTGATAACGTGAGAAGGGCAATAGAAGTCATTAATACCCGACGGATTTCCGTTAGGAAAGCTGCGACAAGTTATGGTATCCCAAGAAGTACTCTTCACGATGAACTAATGAACAAGGTCCCTATTGAGTTCAAAAAGGGCCCTCCCCCTATCCTGTCACACGAGGAGGAGCAGAAACCTTCTCTCTGGGCTATCAGATGTCCCAGATTGGGTACGGGCGGACTAGGGAGCAGCTCCTTGACACAGTTCAAAACATTTTAAAGGAAACAAATCGCCCCAACCCCTTGAAAAATAACAAACCAGGAAAATACTGCTTTTCTGAGACGCGACCCAACTTTGTCCATCAAACACCTATGCAGTTGGCAAAGGAAAGGGCCATGGTTACAAAAGAAAAAATTGACCAGTGGTTTGACTCGCTTTCAGAGTATTTAAATCAAAATGCAGATGTGCAGTTACTACGCGAACCATCACGCATTTTGAATGCTGATGAGTCAGGGTTTCCCCTTTGTCCAAAAAGTGGCAAAGTTCTTGGAGAGAAAGGATGCCAAAATGTGTATAATTTCTCATCCTCAGACAAATCTCAGGTAACGGTTCCGGCCTGCGCTAGTGCAGCTGGGACGTACGTTACTCCTATGACAGTATATCCCGGGAGTAGGTTTCATTATAATCCTCTAGAGGGATTGAATCTGCAGTCTTGGGCAGGAGTGAGAGTGGTTGGATGGACTAGAGGTGCGAGAGTGTTCCGAGGTGCGTGGGAGTTGGCAGCAACTGCCGAAAATGCAATAAAAGGTTTTAATGAATCTGGCCTCTTTCCCTTTAACAAATCGAAGGTTACTTCAAGTTTGAAACTGGCCCCAAGCAATGTCTTTAACAAGCAAACTCAGACAACCGCTTCTTCACCCTCACATTCCGGAATAGCCCATGTCTCTCCTCATACAACCCCCAACCCCCAGGATACTCCACAGAGCAATACCACTCCCCCAACTGATTTTGATAAACATCTCACTCTCCCAAAGGTCCAAAACCGACCCAACAAGAGAGTAAGGACTCTCCTACCGAAATCTGCGTTAGGTGAGGATATATGAGATATCCTACTCGAGAAACAAAGGAAACTTACTGCAGAAAATGAAATGAAAGAAAAAAGGAAAAAAGAAAGGGAGGAGAAAAAGAAACAGCGAGAGGCGGAAAAAATTGCGCGCCATGCAATTCGCGATGAGAAAAAAATCGAAAGAGAATTAAAAAATGAATTGCTGAACAGAAGAAAGCAGAACGTTTTATGGAATGCCTACAAAGATGTAATGCAACTGACAGAGACAGTGACGAGGACATGTCTGATTCAGAAATTCCATACGATGACAACGAGGACGAGGATGGTGATGTGTATGAGGATGATGAGGACATTTGTTCTGCGTGTTTGTTTGGTGACATTGATGGTGATGAATGGGTGGGGTGCTCTGGTTGTCCACGGTGGTTTCACCAGAGCTGCATTGATCTTGACACCTTGACCATAGACCAGATCATCGATCTTGACTTCAAATGTCAATTGTGCTGACTATAACATGTTTTTAACACATTTCCTAACACAGTTGTTAGACAATGTTCACTGTTTGAATGTTACTCATATGTTCTCACTAATTTAAAGTTAGTAGCTTGTGAGACATAAAAGACATTTAAACACACACTGATTATTATTTGTTATGTTTAAACAGATGGACTATCCGTTCGAAGTGCTGTTCAATCAACTTCATGCCTACAGTGGGCCGCCGGGAATGGGAATAAATACGAATGCCCTTGAATACACAATCAGTACAAAACCAGTTGCTGTATTTTCATGTATAACCGGGTAATTGGATTTGAAAAACATTATCAATGATACGTTTAATATCACTGTGTATCCTCAATATAAAATCGAAACATATGTAGACGTATGTATGTTACGTGTTTATCATGTCTACACAAACTTAACTTTTCTCCTACTTTATTATATCTACCACATTTTTCATGTGAAACCCCTGCCATTCATGGCCTTATAGATGGATCTCGAACCTGACAACAGGTTCGATAGGAATGCTATAAAAATCACTGTACCAGAAGCATATGAGATACCAAGCATATTCTTAGATGCTGAGGTTCGGCCAGGGCCAAATCGACAGCTTGTACCAGATATCGCTGGAGCCCTGTCGGGCGCGTACCACAGCAGTTGACATCAGTATTTGGTCCACTGTTTAGGGACAATAAAATATTAAGAATAACACCCTTTTATACGGGTAGAATGTTACACGGTGGCCCAATCAGAGGTGGAGGCCCAAAACTTGATTGTTTTTATTTAATTCGTGTTTTGCCGGAAAGGCGTATCTTGCAAGATGTTTTTGAAAGTTTAAAGAATGCAGGAATTGATGGGGACAGTGATTGGTGTTAATTACTACTGACTGGAATGTATTGCTAGATCTTTTGCGTGTAAATTGCATGGTTTTTTTAAAAATGTTGTGTGTCCGGGTACTGTCGCACAACTGTCCGGATTAAGCCGACAGCGTCTGGTTACTACCAAATCAGTCGTTAAACAAGTAGTATAAATCTCAGTCAGACTAAGGCGTTTACAGAGTTTACATAGATTTCATTATAAACAGCAGTTGTCTCCCTTCATATCTTATAAGTCTAGTCCAAATCGATGGGAATCGCTGTGAGTTGTTCAGTTTTCACTGTTATGTGTCCGGCTACTGCTGCTAATACTCTAGTTGTCGCAGGATTGCTTTTGATGAAGTAAGTTTTGATTCATGCTAGATGTAATGGCAGTAGGGGTCATGCTAGTTTTAAAATGTTCTAGAACTTACTGAAAAGATGAATGCTTTAATATTTCCCTGATTACACATAACATTCAAATGAAATAGATGACTTTTTCAAGAGCGATGAATATATGTTATGTAATTTGCATCTGTAAACAGCCGATGCGGGGCGTGGTGTTTCTGATTTCCCGATGTTTTCGCGTGCCGCGATAATAGAGAGCCTATAGAGAGTCCCGGTATAATCTGTGGGATGACTTCACACTTTACGACAGACTTATTATAAAATATAAAAAATGTATAACAGCTAAATAACAGCCCAGGTATATGGGATATCTGTTATAAACATTTGCGTTTTAGTGATAAGTGTTTTATCCTTTTACCCATTTATTAAACATGAACTTCGTAACACTGCTAACAGAACATTTTCTTCTAAAAACAAAAACAAAATTTAAAATATTCTTTGAATCAATTCACAACACAGCATTTATCAGATTTTTTTAGGCACGTCCAATATCGTAGCAAATTGTGACATTAAGAATATCATTTAGAGCGTTTAAAACAGTGATGAAGGGTGTTATGATGTTTGTTCCGGAGTTCTAAGATATTGTGCAACGTGTGCGCGAAAATCGAGGGTCTCCATCGAAAATATATATTTTCTTTCTTTCACTATGGTAATAAACTAGATAGCAGGACTGTAAACCATTAAGCATTATAACTGATACTTACACTTGTATCCTTTGAAATGAGAACAGTTTTCGATAAATGTACAGTATATCCACACTTGCTTGTTCCTTTCCCACGTAGTCAACCGTTTGAGAGTTGCTTCCCTTTGGTGATACAGTCCGATCTCCTCGACATTTTCCGGAAATGCTGATCTACATATCGCAGTTAGATCTAGTGTTCGTTTCCTCACGGAAAGACCCAGCGAGTTAAGGAGGGAGGGGGAAATGATTTTCAACTGACAAAGAATAATACAAATTTACTATACAACGAATATGAAGATATCAATTAACGTAATATTTTAATCACGGTGGAAATTATTTTACTCACGTGAACGGTTGGTTGGCAAAACGTGTCCTCGAATTCCCTCTTACGATAAAATTGTATTTCAATGCAGGATATGGATTTTCGTAAGCGTAATTGTATTTTGTATTACCAGAGCCGTTTTTGGAGTAGCATATTGTCGTGCAGCTGTGCATACTTATATTACGTCTCTATTCTGTTCCGATATATATTCATGAAATGACTATATCATACAGAATAAAATAGGAGACCACATATTTATTTATTATATGGTCTCTGAAACAATCGATGTGACTTTGCAAGTGAAGTGATGTCATTACTGCCATTGGCAACTGTTCACCATTCAAGTTTTTCTTACTGATTGTATCCTGTAGACGCAAGAATGACAATTTTCCAGTAACTCGCATCAACGGAATTTTATTCTTTTCATGGGAAACAATGATGCGTTAGGGGTACATTGGCAAATGTAGAATATACGTTCCACGTTGATCGTTAGCCATTGTGTGAAAGCCTAACTACATGAGTGGATGAGGTTTGGAAAACTAGAATAAACAGAAACAATTTGTAATATAATTTGATTATAAAATACGATGCGTTGACAGAATATCATCGCTGAATTCATGTTCAACAACTTTGAAAACGTTTGAACATTATTTGAACACTTTCAGCAATATTGCGTGTAACAATAGCAATGTGAGGCCATGAACTTCAAAGAAGACTATTATAGATTATATTCTTTATTTAATAGAATTAAATAGTAACAGTGAGATAATAAAGATGCACGACTCACATTTGTGTTCCTGTGTGCTACATTGATATTAACAGTTAGAGGAGATCTCTTGACGGTATGGAGGCTGCTAACACACTGAAGCATGGGGTCCCAGTACCACATGTGCTTTTGTATGGTCACATGACAGGAAAGTGGTAGTATGGGATATGAAACATAACTTAAGAAATCTGCAAAGGTTTCTGTGGAAAGCTGAGCTTGAACCCTAGATGGCTGGTTTACTGAAAAGGTAGATAGATATCTGTCACTGGTATGAAGTTACAGCTGCACTGTGCTACGTAGGCAGTACAGATTAAGAAAACATTTATGATGCATTTGAAAATTATGTAATAATATCTGCATGAGAATGAATGAGTATGGTTTTACGCCGCTTTTAGCAATATTCCACCTATATCACGGCGGGGAACACCAGAAATGAGCTTCACACATTGTACCCATGTCCCGGGTCTTCGGCATGACGAGCCAACGCTTTAACCACTAGGCTACCCCACCGCCACAATCTGCATGAGAAAATTGTACACAGTATATATCAACTATATGGATCTTGCATTAACATATCCCTAAGTTGAAACAAAAGAATATGCAATAGATTTACCAACGTTCCAATGCAATTCAGATCTGGACTGCATGACAGCTGTGAGCAAATGCTCGACTCTGGGCCCCATTTCAGAAGGCTATCGTAGCGCTCCGACTGTCGTAAGTGTATGTGACAGTATAGGGGGTAAGTCTATGTTAATAATAATAATGGAATGCGAGTTCGAGACAAGCTCCAGAATGCCCAAATTCAAGACAAACTTCAGGCCGAGTACAAATCTCGCTTAACGAAAATCTGGAGCTCAGAGCTAAATGCTCGAAACAAGGTCAAAGCTACCAATACGTCTGCTGTGACAGTCCTTCCCTATTCCTTTGGAAATGTTGATTGGACAAAACAAGACATCTTAACAAGAGTCTTGACCGCCTGACCAGAAGGATCATGTCTGATAACAGAGCACACCACCCTCGCTCCTCACTCAACCGTTTACATATGCTAATCAATTCTGGAGGTCGGGGTTTGATTAATGCGGAGGCTCTTCATGGTAGAATTGTATTGTGTACTTTTGCACATATTTATTTATCGGATGATCCTCTGGTGATGCATGTCAAGACTCATGATGAAAGCAAGGAATTCCGCAGTCATTTTAAGCGTGTCAACGTTGTTGGACAGAATCTGAAATTTGAGGTTGATTTTGCTGATGGCAATGTACTGCTGGACGGTACAGCAATGGGAGTAAACCAAGTGAAGTCCTTCACCAAGTCTGCCCAGAGTCGGTCTTTTGTGGAGAAGATTTCTGAGAAACCATTGCATCGTGTGTACATGCAGTGTGTGGAACAGAATAGCAATCGAACCGACTCCTTTGCCTGGATAAAGTCGGCTGGTCTTAAATGTGAAACTGAGGGCTTCCTTTTCGCTGCTCACGACCAGTCACTTCCCACTCGCAATTGCCTATATGTGATTCTTAAAGAGAATATTGACATGAAATGTCGACTATGTAATGAATTTACAGAGACTGTCCAACACCTTGTCAGTGGATGCCCTTTTTTGGCACAAACAGCATATCTTATAGACATGATGACATGGCTCGTTGCTTTTACTACCGTCTCCACCATGTCTGTGGCTTTGACTCCGAGGTCCATCCATGGTACGACCCTGAACATATCCAGGGCGTCATGGAAAATGATGCTTTCAAATTTCTGTGGAATAGGCCCATATACAGCCTCAGAAGAATTCCTGCCAACAAACCTGATCTTGTCTTGTTTATTCCCATCGCCATCCATTTTTATAAAGCCAATGAATTTATTTATATCAATGAATTTTCTATCTTTTTGACAGCAATTTGATTGGCAAGATTCCGGAAAAGCATGATAAATATGCGGACCTCGCCTTTGAAATGTCTCGCTTGCATCCCAATTACACTGTCGTCAGACTCCCCATTGTTCTCGGTGCCCTTGGTTTGGAACTGCCTGATCTCTTGGCGCAGATCAGGAGAGTGCCCGGGTTCTCCACCGGGAGTACAGCCCTTGTGACACTCTGGGTAATGCAAAAGGCTGCAGTGCTGGGGAGCCTTCATATTCTCCGAAAAGTTCTTGGTGGGTTCGACTAGGCAGTGTTTCCTGGGAGAAGTCCCATTCGCTGTCTGGGCTGGATGAAGAAAGTGGATCGAATCAGTACAAATTTGGTGTGCTAGGTTTCTGACTTGCCGCTTGCCTAAACATGTGATGTACTCGAAGGATGTTCTTGAAATTTTGTCTGGTTGAGTTATTATTTTGGAAAATTTGTTTCTTTGTTTTATTGTGAGAGCCCCCGACCACACTTCATGGAAAAACAAAGAACACTTTGGATAAACGTTTTGTAAAATAAAACAAACGTGGATGTGCTAACATTGAACGATTTAAGGTTTCTCAGAATGTACAGCATAGAATTACAGTAGAGGTACGACTGTCGCAACGCTACGATAGCTTTGTGAAACGGGACCCAGGGCCAGAACAGAACAGAACTTTATTACACTCAGGCCGATATCCTCGGCATGAGTAACTGAGTGAGTTAGTAAGGTTTAACGCCGCTTTTAGCAATATCCCAGCAATATCACGGCGGTGGACACCAGAAATGGGCTTCACGCCTTGTACCCATGTGGGGAATCGAACCTGGTTCTCCGGCGTGACGAGCGAACGCTTTAACCATTAGGCTACTCCGCTGCCCTCTCGGCATATAAGGTGCAAATGACAATATATGATAATATCATGGCGGCATAGTAGTTCGCCGGAAGATTTGACAATTTGTATGATATATTAACAAAATTTACTGAGCTTTTCATAACAGATATCTTTTTACATGTAAAGAGTGATTTAAATTTTAACATATTTGGTCTTTTTATTAAGGAAGCTGGTATATACACAGATCTTTCTTTTGTAATATATGTAGATTTAAAAATATAACGACACTCATCATCCACATCATTCATACAACATTGTTGACAATTGACAAACCAGTGACTGATATAATGAGCAAGTTACTGTCGGGGTGCGTAGAATTAATATAACCAGTTCGGCTAAACAAGTCGCCTCTTACGAACAACACAGCTTACTTAAGACTAGTTGCAGCCCTAAATACCCCTGATTTCATAAACATCAGAAATAAAGTAACATCATAACGTTTTCGTGGCTATCAGAACGTAACTACACTTAAATTGTATAGCTGAGTATTATACTTTGCATATAGGGCGCGATAGGGTAGCCCAGCGGTTGAAGTGTTCGATCGTCACGCTGAAGTCCGGGGTTCGATACCCCACATGGGTGCAATGTATGAAGAACATGTCTGTTTTTCCCCCGCCATGATAGTAAGCATCTTCACATTTGTTTAAAAGAGATATGGTATTTGGAATAATATATGTCCGGGCTCTCATAGTTTGCACAATTGGAACTTAGCGGCGGGCTGAAGGGAGGAAGTTGTATTCCTAATGTAAGTGGTGGGTTGGATAAGATATCATTCTGACAGCTTGAACACTCAGATTTGACTCCAGCAATTTTACTTGCAGTGTTAACAATTTTGTCTATTTTAGATTTGAGACAAACTGAGTGATATTGCGGGATTATTGCTAAATGCGGCGTAAAACCCAACTCACTCACTCACTACTTAACATGTTACCTACACGTAACGTATGTCACCAACATCCTAGTCAATATCCTATTATAGTACAGATGTGATAATTTCTCAGTTTTGTAAATTTTCCAGTTATATGACGATGATCACGATCGAGTCTGGACTCGACAATCCAGTTATATGACGATGATCATGATCGAGTCTGGACTAGACAATCCAGTTATATGACGATGATCATGATCGAGTCTGGACTAGACAATCCAGTTATATGACGATGATTATGATCGAGTCTGGACTAGACAATCCAGTTATATGACGATGATCATGATCGATCATGATCGAGTCGATGATTATGATCGAGTCTGGACTAGACAATCCAGTTATATGACGATGATTATGATCGAGTCTGGACTAGACAATCCAGTGACTGACATCATGAGCATACATCAATCAGCCACTTGGATACGATGACATGTCAGCCAAGTCAGCAAGCCTGCGTAGCCGCCAATGCAATCCAGTGATCAACATCATGAGCATCGATCTACGCAAGTAGGATAATATGGCGTGTTAAATTTGTCTGACCCGATTTCATTTGTCGTAGACGAATACTAACCCAGGGCCCCGTTCACAAAGCTATCCTAGCGCCACGACTGTCGTATCTGTAGCATAGACTTACGACAGCCGTAGCACTACGGTAGCTTCCTGAAACGGGGTCTGGGCCTTCACATGTCTATTTGCTCCACAGGGGCTTGAAACGCTATAGACCCAGACAGTGACAGTACATACCTTGATGGCAGAGTACTGCACTTTACCGGGCGCACTTTTTCAGATTAATTAGCGCTGCTGGGTTTCCCTAACCCTAACCTCTAACCCTAACCCTAACCCTAACTCCCAACCCTAAGGATCGTAAAGGGTGCCTAACCCTAACCCCTAACCCTAACCCTAAGGATAGTAAAGGGTGCCTAACCCTAACCCCTAACCCTAAGATCGTAAAGGGTGCCTAACCCTAAGGATAGTAAAGGGTGCCTAACCCTAACCCCTAACCCTAAGGATCGTAAAGGGTGCCTAACCCTAAGGATAGTAAAGGGTGCCTAACCCTAACCCCTAACCCTAAGGATCGTAAAGGGTGCCTAACCCTAAGGATCGTAAAGGGTGCCTAACCCTAACCCCTTACCCTAAGGATCGTAAAGGGTGCCTAACCCATAGGATAGTAAAGGGTGCCTAACCCTAACCCTAAGGATCGTAAAGGGTGCCTAACCCTAAGGATAGTAAAGGGTGCCTAACGCTAAACCCTAACCCTAAGGATCGTAGAGGAGGGTGCCTAGGATCGTAGAAGGAGCAGCGAGGGCTGCGCCCGGTAAAGTGCATTCTAGCCTGGCAGTTTTTAGCGTTACAAGCCCTTGTGGTTTGCTCAGCAATGGATTAACGTGTTGGTTGGTTATTGTTTGTATACAGCCCTAACCACCCTTGAATACAAAAGTCGCTTGGAGTGCAGTCGTTGTTATATTCAGATTCAATAACGAATCAACACTGACATTGTTCAACAGCTCGGTAACCATCGACAGCTAGGACCAATGAGAGTTCACGTTACGTTGGTATTGTGTCACGTGGCACAAGTATTGTTGATTGATCTATATTGCGTGAACAGAGACGGGACCTGGCTAGATTTTGAACCTGTTGCGCAATCTCCAGATGAGCTGAGTCACAAGGTAAGGTCTAGTGTGGAACAGTAATGGTTTTAGATTTTACCCAATGTTAAAACTCATGCATGTGCTGGTGAAATATACTGATGGAAACAAATAAGGGAACAAATGCACTCTGTCTAATTCAGACCGGCTTGGGACCGGCTAAAAAGTCCGAATTAGACAGCAGTCCGAGGTACACAGATTTTAATGGAGTTGACAACCCGCAGGCGCTAAAGAACACTTCATGATTGTCAAACTTGTAGTATTCTGCCAAGATTTGTTGATCCAGTGTTCAGCGTCTAACACATTAATGTTCTTTGAGAGCTCAGTCACACTGCTGCATGTGTAGACGCTTTCCTATATTCATTCCACGATTTTCGTCCACACTGCAATGCAAAGCTTGCAAAGAGACCTGGAAATGAATATTTGATCAGCTATACTTTCATGCGTTTTCTTATTTGTTCTCATCGGTATATATCCACACCAGATGCTCCGTGTCGTTGTGTCAGTACTTCATGATATTGTCACAGGTTGGCATACTTAACTTACAACACTTCCATGTACAAATACACAGGTGTACAACAGCAATACAACAGCAATACAACAGCAACCTGGATTTGTAATTCGATTTTTATTGGATTGGACAAATTACCACAGATGCGAGAACAATACTGTGTATATGTCTTTGATTACCACAAAGGGACTATTAGTGACGGTACGTGATTTATGGCTTATGGGGGTGGTGATGATTGTTATAGAGAAGCATGTGCAACATTGATAAGCCCTCCTACAATCTCTGTACCAAGAACAGTGTACCAAATGGATGTCCCCACCTCTGAATAAAAATAAAAAAACAAAACAAAACACGCACGCACGCACGCACGCACGCACGCACGCACGCACGCACGCACGCACGCATACACACACCACCCCCTAGCCATTAATTAATTATAAATGGTCCCGTAGCAGGAATTCGACCTGTTGAACAAACTTTAGCACTAAGTCCGAGTGCGTTAGACAGACAGACACTTGTTTAAAAATAGTCTTAATTGGACAAAGAATTGGAATGGGTTGTCACAGCACATGTAGACAGTGAGAATTGGTAACATTAGACACCATATAACAAAGGGACGCGGCCCTCGACACAGCGCTACGGTCTCACAGACCTGGCTAGGCTTGCTCCAAGGCTGTATTAAAGCTGAAGCTGTGCTAAATGCAAAGCCCAGAGACAGATAAGGGGACAGTACGGAGTGAGTTAATATTTAACGTCACATCGACAACATTTAAGCCATATTGTGACTACAAAAAGTTATGTACTAAGAATAAACATATGTATACTTATTTACAAACCTGCCAGCGAAGGACAGTATAACGAATAGATAGCACAATTCGATTAAAACTAGCTTCAGTTCAGTGTAAAATGTTAACTCATTTCAAAACAACACTATATAACATCGGGCTATAGATCGCCAACAACTGAAGGTAGATCACCATACTAGTGACCATGGGAACTTACAGTCCATTTGCTTCCTGCATGGACCCTAAATGGTTTTATACCATCCCCCAGTCGGGCCGGGCCGGGCCACCGGGTAATACTAAAAATGGATTGCAGAATATTAAAACGAAACCTGCACATTTGGGTCGATACACTTCCTGCCTTCACAAATGCATAGTTTGATTGAAAATGTATAGTTAGTGGTGAAAAAACCCACACAACAACAATAACTACATACCGAGATTCCCGTAGAATCAGAATAGAATTGTCTCAGGCTGAATCAGCACAGGATGCTTATGTTAAAGAGACGTGGATATCGGCGAGTGTCAATGGGCACGACATGATTATGTATATTAAAAGAAATGTTTGAAATCAGAAAACTTTGTAATATGTTATAAAGGATCAAACAAAGTATGCATTCACAAACACAAAAATTCTTATGTGTTTTCATTGTAAATAATACCAGCCCAAATCAAATAGCCAGCGCGTATGCATATGCTTATATTTACTAATACACATGAAATACAAAATGGTATTATATCTACCTAAATACCACTTCATAAAGTAAAAGTGAAGCCCCATTCTCTCTCCATTCCCAACGATTTAGGAAAATAAAGTCCTCGGAAATCAAAATCCGCAATCAAAAGTGTTTAGTCTCTGTTCAGCCCGACTTGGCCCGTGCTGTCAAAAACACCTTAAACCCTCACACATGTATCCTGATTGCTGTCTATATCTCTAGAACAGAGTTATATCTACCTAAATACGTCTTTATAGAGTCTCAAAGCGTTGTATTTGAAGCAAACACGTTGCTTAAAGTGAAGCCCTATTTTCTATACATTCTCAACAACCACACAGTATCACAGTCATGCTTTCGGTCTGGCTTGGCCCGGGCTCTCAAGCGCACCTTAAACCCCACACATATGTCCTGATTTGTGTTTAATTCCATAGATCAGCATTATATCTACCTAAATATCACCGTGTGATGGTACAAAATGCCACATGTAAAGAAAACTGCTTCGTTACAGTGAAGCCATTTTCTCTCTCCATTCACAACATAGCCTCAATCAAAAGTGTTTAGTCGCTGTTCGGCCCGGCTTGGCCCGTGCTGTCAAAACAACTTAAACCTGACACATTTATCCTGATTTATGCTTAAATCCATAGATTAGTATTATATCTACCTAAATATCAATGTGTGATGTTACAAAATGCCACATGTAAAGATAACTGGTTCGTTAAAGTTAGCCCTTTTGTCTCTCCGTTCACAATATAGACTCAATCAAAAGTGTTTAGTCTCTGTTCGGCCGGTGGTAGGACAATAGGCCCACAATGACATAACACCCTCAGACAAAACACCCCTGGGCTAAATGCCCCCATGACAAAAAGCCCTCAATGGGTAGGACAAAAGGTCCTCAATGAAGAGATGTAATAGAATACCAACAAATCTTTTTTTTCATTCCCACATGAATACAATATAATATAACATTCAACATTAAATAGCATATGTAACCATGTAATCATATGATTCCGTGGTACCTACGTTTCCGTGGTATTTTCTAATGACATAATTTCTCACGAGCCACACGCCAAATCGCGCCACCTATCGATTGTTTACGTTCATCAGTTGATCGGCACAGCTGTGAGCAAAATATGTTCAGACTTTCATCAATTTGCGTACATACAGTCATCTACTATTAAAAACTAATGCAACTTTGAGTCTATTAATGCTGAAGAAATGTGACTATTGTGCTAATTCTACAAAATCGATTACTGTAATACAATTTAACAACTTCGATATTACTGTAAACCTACATTGACACTCCCGGCTCGGCTGTTGACAATGTGTAAGATTGTGACATGTGCTGTGCGCCCGTAATTTGATCTGAAGGAAATACCACGTAAACATATGACGTCACCAAGTTGTGCACAATGGCTGCCTGTCGTCTGATATGGACAACAATGAACTTCAGAATGACAAAAGTGTATTATTGACATTAAATGATACAAAGGTATGTCGTCTAACACTATATTATGTTTATATGACTTGGCAATATGAGCGATCATATTCATAGTCGTAAATTTCTAGCACATACTTCACAAATGTAAATCACCAAGCACATAATGCAGTTGTGCAGTTGATACTTGTGCTACAGTTCATACCAGTCTAATATTGTGTCCTATACCAGTCAAAAGCGAATGCTGGGAACACCGTCACCAATAGCCGGCCGCTGGATTCCAAACTTTAAAGAAGGTAGCAGGAAATCAGCAATTTATTTAAATAATAATAGCGCTGACCATCTTAATAGACCATCTTAATAAACACCATGTTCATTGACATACCACAATGAGTACCTGCCCAACAAAATCAAACATAAGAGGAAGTGACCAATTTGAGCCAGTTCTCTGAAACAACATTTAGCAGACTTCATTCCATTGTTAAAATAACAACGTCATCACTAAGGAGCCTGTAACAACTATCAGCAGTGGGAGGAATTGCTTAGAAAACATCATGTTATCACCTGTCAACTCAAAATATGCACCGAGGGTGTTTTATCCTATGGGTTGAAATTTGCAAGGGCTTTTTGTCCTGGGGACATTAAGCCTAGGGGGTTTTTGTCCGAGGGTTTTTTATCCCAGTGAGCTTATTGTCTACCCACCGTTCAGCCAGACATGGCCCGTGCTGTCAAAAACACCCTAAACATCACACATGAATCCTGATTTCTGTCTATATCTCTAGAATAGAGTTATATCTAACAAAGTACGTCTTCATAGAGTCTCAAAGCGTTGTATTTGAAGCAAACACGTTGCTGAAAGTGAAGCCCTATTTTCTATACATTCTCAACAACCACACAGAATCACAGTCATGCTTTCGGTCCGGCTTGGCCCGGGCCCTCGAAAACAACTTAAACCCCACACATATGTCCTGATTTGTGTTTAATTCTATAGATTAGTATTATATCTACCTAAATATCACCGTGTGATGTTACAAAATGTCACATGTAAAGATAACTGGTTCGTTAAAGTGAAGCCATTTCTCTCTCCATTCACAACATAGCCTCAATCAAAAGTGTTTAGTCGCTGTTCGGCCCGACTTGGCCCGGGCTCTCCAAACAAACTTAAACCTCACACATATATTCTGATTTGTGTTTTAACACATAGATTAGTATTATATCTACCTAAATATCACTTCACAGAGGCTCAAAACGTAGTATTTGAAGCAAACACCTTGCTGAAGGTGAACCTCTCTTTTCTACATATTCTCAACAAAGACAGAGTATCACAAGCATTCGGTCCGGCTTGGCCCGGGCTCTCAAAAACAACTACTGTAGGTGTGTGCACGTATTCATGTGGCCACCATCTGGTCATATACCAACGGATTCGTGGGTTCTTTTAAATGGGTTGTGTACTGTACACTAAGGGTTGTGACAACACTGAAAGAGTCTGCACACAAGGCTGACTTCAAGGTTTTTACAACCAGTCACAGGTGGGCTCGATCCCGACACCTCATGCCCGCTGGATCACTAGCCTGGCGCCTTACACAGCCTAAGCCAGCTCGCCCACCACGCCCACCAACTGTGGGTCTTAATGCATCGAATACCTCACAGTCAACGAACTGACTGACTAACGGAAGACAAACCTTGCTAAACACAAAATAAACCACATGTGAAATACGTTTCGTGGAAACAGGTTTCAGCCACAAACGATGTTCGCTCAGGTCATCAGATGACACAGAAGCAAGTTAATGTATTCCAGCATAAGATCATACACACCAAGATCATATCGTGGAGTAAATATGAAGTAGACTAGTGTTGAGCTATTGTCATCGCATGTGATGCTTTTTTTCAGGTACTGAAAATGTCTCAAGCACAAAAAAGAAAATTCCGCGTGGGCTCAACCGAAGACCCAGATGATGAGGATGAGAATGTGGATGTGAAGAAGCCGTGTACATCGACTCGAGATGGAAGAGCACTGGACACAACCGATACAAATGTGTCTTCACTGTTGTCACTACCTGGCGCACCAGTTATTGAAATAGGAGAATATAGTTTGAATGTCATAGATTCTAGTGCATTAGGCGTCACAGTCATTCATAGAGATGGGCGTGTCCAGCCATCAGGAGTGATACATCAAAGTGTACCATCTGAAATGATGGGGGAACAGCTTGGACCAAATGAAGTGATGCATCAGCAGCCCGAGTCACCAGGAGTGACGCATCAGCAGCCCACATCATCAGGAGTGACGCATCAGCAGCCCGCATCATCAAGAGTGATGCATCAGCAGCCCGCATCATCAAGAGTGATGCATCAGCAGCCCGCATCATCAAGAGTGATGCATCAGCAGCCTGCATCATCAGGAGTGACGCATCAGCAGCCCGCATCATCAAGAGTGATGCATCAGCAGCCCGCATCATCAAGAGTGATGCATCAGCAGCCCGCATCATCAAGAGTGATGCATCAGCAGCCCGCATCATCAAGAGTGACGCATCAGCAGCCCGCATCATCAGGAGTGATGCATCAGCAGCTCGCATCATCAAGAGTGATGCATCAGCAGCCCGCATCATCAAGAGTGATGCATCAGCAGCCTGCATCATCAGGAGTGACGCATCAGCAGCTCGCATCATCAGGAGTGATGCATCAGCAGCTCGCATCATCAGGAGTGACGCATCAGCAGCCCGCATCATCAAAAAAAAAGAAAAGAGTTATGCTACAGCAACCCAGATCATCAGGAGTGACGCCACAACACATTGGTGATGTATACACCTTTTCTTGACATACACACCATTAATTTTGTTGGTAAACAGCTCGATTATGGTGTAATATTCTGAATATTTTGCATACTTTTCTAGAAACGGCAGGGTGAAATGACATATTAAAAAACCCCAAAACCCAACTTCTAACAGGAAAAAGAAACTCTTAAAAAACAAACACATAGGCCCAAAATAAAGCAGTATATTTAACGTTTTAAGTGTACATGAGTCAGTTAGGCTTGAACATAGATGAAGGACATTCGACACACGAATGAACACATGTATTGTTGTCATTGTCAGCATTAATTCAGTTTACTCAATGCACATGTGACGCTTTCTCTATCAAATCTATCCACGCAGCTCGGCGCAAAACGTTCGTGTCGACGTCGATAGACACGTTGTCTCCCATCCTGTTGTTGAAGGAGGAAACGCATAAAATAAGAAAAAAATGGGGTTTACGGACGGAAAGCATTTCCTGATGGTTTGGCACGTCTATAACTTGGAAACCTTTTCCTGCTTACACTTTTCATGTATCATTTTGGGGTGCGTTTTCCCACAATACACAACAACCACGACATGTTTAACGGGATTCAAACATAGGAATTGTCTTCATGACGATTGCTGTCAAAGTATATTGAAATTAACTGCTGAAAACGCCTGTGCGTTTTAGTGCTGGGACGGGTACTCGGGTACTCGAATCCGGATCGGGTACAGCTGGAATCGAGTCCTGTTGCTAGGAATCGTGTACCCGGAAAAGGAGGAGAGAACTCTGTAATGACAAGGAGAGAACTCTGTAATGACAAGGGCAGACAATAACTTGTCTTTTTCAATATTGACGTAACACACATTTGCATCATTGGCATTGCCGATTAATGCAGATTATTATTAACGACTGTAATATATCTGCCTATGTTCAGTTTCAGTGTCTTATTGACATCATTTCAAGTTTTTCTATAAACATTTCTGTCAACTAGTGATTGGATATTCAGAAAGTTGACAGATGCGCGTTATTCCTTACATTTCCGGGTACTCGATTCCGATTCGGATAAGTACATGCGGGTACTCGATTCCATTTTTTCCTACCCGTCCCAGCCCTAGTGCGTTTCTTCTTTTGGAAGAATGTACTATATAAATGTTCATTCCTTTTATATTTAGAAATACATTAACTGTAAGAAGTGAGTCCAAGTATTTACATGACACCCATATTCTAAATTATATTTTTTATTCCAGATGATCGCTTTAAAAATATCCGCGGTAAGTATAACTCATACCTGTAAATTCTGTCAGCAGTTAGTGACTGTTTACGGGACCCAATCAGGACACGAATCTGTTCTAATCTAATCTGATCTCAAGTCATAACAAAATCACAAAACTATGATTCCATCTCACATATATGTTGGATAACAAATTTCTGAAATAGTTTTCTCAGATACCCATGTTATAGCATGTTACAATTATGATTATCTTTCAGATGCCACGGAGGATTCACTCAAGCATGACGGAACAGAATACGTGTCTACCTATGCTGAGAGGTCTGCCCTGAGACTGTTGACAGATTGTGGATGTATCTTCCTAAAGGGGATGTCAGGATCTGGGAAATCACGGCTGGGTCGGCGGTTACTAGAAAAGATGTCTAAGATGGAAGGGAGGACTCCTCTCTGTTGACTTCAGCAGATGAATGGTCACTCATTCCGAAGAATGGCAAAACTGACAAGTCCAGAAGTAAAAGTGAACGTTACATTGTGATGATTGATGACATTTTTGGCCTGACAAACTTTTCACAATCACATTTTGCCGATTGGACAAGGAAGTTTGATATAATGTGGCCATCTATTGAATCTGGCCACATCTTTCTGATCTTAACATCCAGATCTGAAATCACCGCACAGTGTCAGTACCGACTAAACAAACACAATCTCATGACAAAGATCTGTCATTTTCTCATTGATGACGGTGAGTATACTCTTCAGAATAAGGAAAAAGAAAAAATGTTGAAAGTTATTTGTCATGGCAAATTTTCTGAAAAAGAAGTAGAAGAAATTGTCAAAATGAAAACAGCCCTTGGGTTCCCACAGGTTTGCACTTTCTTTGCCAGAAGCAGGGAAGTGCAAAAGAAGGGGTTAAGCTTTTTCAAGAAACCCAATGAGTGCGTCCTAGAGGAAGTTGATGCCCTCAAGGAAAGTGATGGTTTGAGTTACCTGGTTCTTTTGCTGGTATTGATGAGTGATGGGCATCTTAATGCAACCTCTCTTGATCAAAGAAAATGTACATCTGAATTTAAAGAAATGGTTGAGATGTTGAAAGAATATTGCCCAAATCTACCCACACGTCCAAGATTATTTGACATCAAAACAAAAGCAGATTCACTCTGTGGTGTTTATTTAAAGCAAGGCCAGAAAGGATATGCTTTTCAGCATCAGTCTATATATGAGTCTGTTTTGATCAGCTTCTCAGAGCAGTGTCCCAGCTCTTGCATCAGAACATTGCCAAGTGATGTCCTTGGAGAAGTGGTAAGAACCGAAAGACTGGATGGAGAGATAAATATTGTCTTGATACCTGAGGAAAATTATGATGTATTTGCTGACCGCATCACAGAGTTGCTTTTGTCAGCTGAACCTGAGAGCAGTGGAATGATAGTGGGACATCCTTCACTCAAGCACAAGGAATTTCTATCATTCTTGGTGCAAAGATGGGCGAAAAAGGGGAAACTGACAAGCATTATGCAGAGAAAATATTTTGATGAATTGTCTTCATATATCCGTGAAGATGAGAAGATTAGGTTTTTCAAATATGAATATTTATTGAGTAAATTTGTAATGGAAAGTAATCATCATCTGGTACAAGTTGTTGTAAATTCGATTCCATCGCCTGAAAAATTCAAAGACACAATACAGGAATGTTTGCCTTGTGCAATTTATGTTGGAAGTAACAATTTTGTCAAATGGCTTCTTGATCATGGTGCTGAGTCAAACGAGAATTGTTTTATAGCTCTATTCATGAATTCTAGCCAGAGTCTTAAGAACGACCTCGTTGATAGAATCTTTAACGGTTTTATTACTGCTTACGTGAGGGAAAAAAGACTACGCTACAGTCCAGAATTAGGAAAAGGATGTGCAATTGGTCAAAACATGGCAGAAATCTTACTGTATGCAGTACACATGGGAAACACACACATAGTCCAGTTGACAGTGCACATGTTAAAACACAAGGACGATTAACCTCAATGTAATCTCAGAGATATTATCATGGCTCTCAGATAAGATGCAAACACATCATCCCAAACTCACTGTGTTTAGCAGCACGGAATGTTTAAAAGAAATGATTCAAATACTACTTGCAACTGGATGTAAACTTCATTGTCAACATCTCCTTTTGTCAGCCTCAGCTCACTCAGATGCCACAGTTCTGAATCTTTTACTGAATCTTGAGACAGACATTTTGCAGACGAGGAATTACGTCGATGCCAACAAGTACTCCACCAAATACGCAACACCTCAAGAACAGGCAGCAGCTTATGGTAGCACTGAGTCCTTGGATATATTGCTGAAATATTCCCAAGGTATAAGCCAGCGTTTTAGGGTTGCCGCCGCGAACACCTTCTTGCTACACAGGGCAGCACAACATGGAAACGATAAATGTGCAGATTTCTTATTAGGGAAAGGTTTTCAGGTAGATTTGAAAGACAATGATGGCAATACCCCATTACATTTGGCTGTTGAGAACAGTCACCTTGAATGTGTGAAAATGCTTCTCCAGC
Organism: Haliotis rubra; assembly: GCF_003918875.1. NCBI lineage: Eukaryota > Metazoa > Mollusca > Gastropoda > Lepetellida > Haliotidae > Haliotis > Haliotis rubra. Next base: position 56,262 of record NW_025765018.1, on the reverse strand, counting down.
ATAAGGCACCTGTCAACCTGGAAAATCGTGAAGGACTCGTACCTTTGTCAGTCATTGAAATCGTGAATCGTGAAATAGTGACAGCTCTAGTTGTGGCAGAAAGTATCTTAAATCAAATGGATGGAAAGGGTAGAACAATTCTTCACAAGGCTGTTCTATGTAATGATTTGGAGACTGTAAAATTCCTTTGCAGCAAAGTAGCTGATGTGAATATTCTTTCACAATGCGGTTCACAAACTAGAAGTGTTGTTCACCTAGCCTGTGAGTATGCTGACATAGAAATACTAAAGCACTTGTGCACCTCAGGAGCACGGATTGAAGCAGTAGATGCTGACAAGAGACCAGTTGTTCACATGGCAGCATGCTCTCGCGTTGATGCTTTAGAGAAACTCACATTTCTCATTGATGTCCAAAAGCATCTTCCTGATGCAGAAGACAAGGATGGCAGAACAGCGATATTTTCAGCAATCGACACTCATGTCGATACTAATGGAGTTGAAATATTGGAATTCCTACTGAACAGAGGGTTGAGTGTGAATCACAAAGGTGCCAGTAAAGACAACATTTTGCTGTGTTTACTTAAAACACCTTTCAGACACGACAACATCATAAAAATGGTTGATTTATTGGTAAAGAGGGGCGTTGATCTAAATGCAATGGATTCTCGTGGTACAACAGCCCTTTGTCTTGCCATTGAGGATATGAATTATGATGCAGCGGAGCTAATTCTCAAGCTCATGGAAATACAGACAGAGAATTCGATCCAAATAGAAGAGATGGTTTCGGAAAAACATGTCTCCACTATGCCACCGAACAGAGGAAATCTGAACTTTGGGAACGTTTTCATGATACACCAGATCTTTTTTCATATTCATTTTCTCAGTATTGCTATCTTCAAAGACCTTGCATGTTGTATTGTGCAAGAGCAAACTACACGCTGACCGAAAAGCTTCTTGAGCAAGGTGTGAATCCACACCTTCAAGATATAATGGGTAGAAACCCTCTTCACTATGCTGCAGGGTGTGGTAAACCTAAGACTGTGAAACTTCTTCTGGAAAAAGGCGTTGACCCAAATGTAAGGGATGGAATGGGATGGACGCCCTTTTATATGGCTGCTATACACGAAAGATACAGGACTGTAAGTGCCTTGCTAGACAGTGGAATTGATTCAAATATACAAGACAATCAGGGAATGACAGCACTTCATTTAGTTGTGACGGAGAGAGGCCTCACTTTACAGAGCTTAGAAGCAAACAATGATTATACAGAGCTATCTTGTCTTGGTCCTTGTGGATTCCTCAGGTTATTTTTAGAGAAGGGTGTTGACCCAAATATACCGGATAAGCTAGGTAGGACAGCTCTTCACTATGCTTCAGATCATTCGGAAAACTCCAGTGTCAAGCTTCTGCTTGATCACGGTGCTGATCCAGATGTTCAAGATCTATGGGGCATGACGTCCCTCCATTGTGCTTCTACCAAAAAAGGCTCAGTATTTAAGGATACACTTCCACTGCTACTTGAGAAATCGTTAAAATTAAATGTTCAAGATAGGCGTGGAAAGACAGCACTTCACTATGCTTCTGAAAACAGGAGTAGTGGTTTGAAGCTTCTACTGGACCATGGTGCAGATCCATGTTTACGGGATCAACAGGGCATGACAGCCCTCCACTGTGCTTCTATAAAATGGAGATGTAATATAGAAGCTTTTCAACTACTGTTAAAATCAGTCGTTAACCCAAATGTCATTGATGAGCAAAGGAGGACAGCACTTCACTATGCATCAGAAAATTCAGACAAAGAGATCGTCAAGCTTCTTCTAGATCGTGGTGCTGATCCTTCTGTACAGGATCTGCAAGGCAAGACATCTCTCCACTGTGCTGCTGCGAATAGGTACGGGGCCTTACAGACACTGATCGAGAGAGGAGTGGATCCAAATATTCTTGACAAGAAAGGAAGGACAGCACTTCATTATGTCTCAGAAGGTGACTCTGAAGATTCAGTGAAGCTTCTGCTTGATCGCTGTGCTGATCCAGGTGTACAGGACCTGCAGGGCATGTCAGCTCTGCACTGTGCTGTACACTGGCGTCGTTACCGGTCTGCTGTTTTGCGGATACTGCTAGAGAAAGGCATATACCCAAATCTTCTTGACAAGCATGGAAGGACAGCTCTTCACTATGCTTCAGAAAATTCGATGAAAGAGTGTGTCAAGTTTCTTCTAGAATACAATGCTGATCCATGTTTACAGGACCTACAAGGCATGACATCTCTCCACTGTGCAGCAAAGGCCAAAGACAACAGCTGTGATATTTTGGAGATACTGCTAGAGAAGAGTGTGGACCCAAATGTTCTTGACAAGAAAGGAAGGACAGCTCTTCACTATGTGTCAGAACATTCGGACAAAAAGAGTGTCAAGCTTTTTCTAGATCACGAAGCTGATCCAAGTTTACAGGACTTACAGGGCATGACATCTCTCCACTGTGCAGCAAAGGCCAAAGACAACAGCTGTGATATTTTGGAGATACTGCTAGAGAAGAGCGTGGACCCAAATGATCTTGACAAGACGGGAAGGACAGCTCTCCACTATGTGTCAGAACATTTGGACAAAGACAGTGTCAAGCTTCTTCTAGATCACGAAGCTGATCCAGGTGTGAAGGACATACATGGCATGACATCTCTCCACTGTGCAGCAAAGGCCAGAGACAACACCTGTGATATTTTGGAGATTCTGCTGGAGAAGAGTGTGGACCCAAATGTTCTTGACAAGACGGGAAGGACAGCTCTCCACTATGTGTCAGAACATTTGGACAAAGACAGTGTCAAGCTTCTTCTAGATCACGAAGCTGATCCAGGTGTGAAGGACATACATGGCATGACATCTCTCCACTGTGCAGCAAAGGCCAGAGACAACACCTGTGATATTTTGGAGATTCTGCTGGAGAAGAGTGTGGACCCAAATGTTCTTGACAAGACGGGAAGGACAGCTCTCCACTATGTGTCAGAATGTGACTCTGAAGACTCAGTGAAGTTTCTGCTTAATCGCTGTGCTGATCCAGGTGTGAAGGACTTACATGGCATGTCAGCTCTCCACTGTGCTGTACACTTGCATCATTACCGATGTGATGTTTTGCCGATACTGCTGGAGAAAGGCATATGCCCAAATCTGCTTGACAAGCAAGGAAGGACAGCTCTTCACTATGCGTCAGAACATTCGGACAAAGAGAGAGTCAAGCTTCTTCTAGATCACGAAGCAGATCCAGGTGTACAGGACTTACAGGGCATGACATGTCTCCATTGTGCTGCTAAGAATCGTTACAGTTACCATATTTTGGAGATACTGCTGGAGAAGAGTGTGGACCCAAATGTTCTTGACAAGCAAGGAAGGACAGCTCTTCACTATGTGTCAGAACATTCGAACAAAGAGAGTGTCAAGCTTCTTCTAGATCACGAAGCAGATCCAGGTGTACAGGACTTACAGGGCATGACACCTCTCCACTGTGCAGCAAAGGCCAGAGACAACACCTGTGATATTTTGGAGATGCTGTTGGAGAAGAGTGTGGACCCAAATGTTCTTGACAAGAAAGGAAGGACAGCTCTTCACTATGCTTTAGAACAATCACCAGTCAAAAACATAAAGCCGGTTCAACACGGTGCTTACACAGATGTACAGAATTTGTTTGCCAATATACCTCTTCATCCAAAACCTCTTCATCCCAGACCTAGTGACATTATACCTCTTCTCACTAAAACAGGTGCTCGTAGGACAACTATTTACCGAAGTGAATTCGAACAAGAATATGGAACACTACTGTGTGAGTATAGAAGGATGAAAATGCTGGAGATGCTTCTCAAGAAGGTCAACCCAAAAATACATGATCACGAAGGAAGGACAGCTTTACACTACGCTGCACAGGCTTCACGAAATGAAACTTTAGAGATTCTTTCAGAACTTGGGGTCACTGTACATAAGCAAAATGACCAGGACAGGGCCTTTTTCCGGTCTGCTGCTGACCGCAGCTACAACAGGTGTGAACGAGTGAAGCTGCTACTCAGACGGGGCGTCGACAAAACTGTTCGAGACAGACAGGGGAGAACAGCTGAGCAGTATGCTACAGAACTATCAGATATCAATCCGTGACTTCTCTGGAGATGGTACACCATTCGGCACAGAATTAGAGAAAAGCACGGGAATGTCGAGAACAATTGTGGCCATTCTGGATTATTGTAAAGTAGACAATGCAACCCAGACGTGAAGGGGAAAGAAGGAACGGGAGGGTTTCGGCGGTATTTATATAGTAGCACTTGGCGGTGGGGTATCCTTGTGGTTAAAGCGGTAACGCGTTAAAGCGTTAGGTCATCACCCAGAAGACCAGGTTAGATTATCAACATGGGTACAATGTGTGAAGTTCATTTCTAGTGTGAACCAAATAACTCCATATTGAAAACAAGCCCCAGTGAGCCGGCAGTACCGTGACCGTGTGGAAATGTTACCTTTGCTTCATATACGGCTTTGGCATTGGAGAAAGGTCAGGACGGAAGACAGAATAACTTGGTCAAGGGACAGTGAGACAGTCTATCAGTGTGCTGTTCACTAATCTTGAACTGTTTCAAATTAAGCTTGTAGATCTAACTAAAGCTTTCTTTCAGCGTCTGCATGGGTTTTTCGGAACGCTCATGAATAAATTAAGTTCCTTGGTCCTCTAGAGTTATTACATGTAAAGGGTTTTTAGAGACAAATAGATATAGGCATGCGCAGTATGGCCAAACAAATGGAGCCCATACAAACCTGTGTACATTCCTTTTAGTTCTGCGATATATATTCTCTTTACAATGTGAAAGCTGGTTATATGTAGATCATACAGGGAACGAAACAGACAGCCTGCAGTTGTAGATATTGTGCTTCAGTATGATACGGCCATCAAAATGTCTTTTCTATGGGAGGTAGCTGGTTAAAATTGCATTGTTATGTCATAGTGTTGTCATAGAGTAAACCATTTCAATGAGTTTCTGTAAAACTTCATATATTCAAACAACATAATTGTTTCCATATATATCCAAAGTGCACCGAAATTCTATCCACTTTGTCTGTCTAATGTATTCAGCAATCATTCGGTGTGGCCCTTTTATCATAGACCCCCCTCAGGGCAGGACCCTTAATCTTCAATGCCATCAGTAAATGTCATTTAATGGTGTAGCCACGGTCAGCTTGCGCCAGCTGCTTAACAAAATATCTGACCATGGCATTTACGACAGGACAAGGAGGATGGCATGATGGTAATCTCAATCTTGTTCAACAAAAGTTGATTTTCGATTACGACTTAGTTGGTGGTAGATATGCTCCTGCTGGGATGGGACTATTTATCTGTGCTTGACCAAGCGATGTACCCGAGAAGAAAGGCCAGAGCCGACATAGCTCGCTAGCTTCATCTTTGATTAATTAGTTTAAGGTTGGCGTGGATGCGTTTGCTAATTGCCCACTACTGCGCTTGACATGCGGGCTATAAACAAGACACATTATGCACTGCGACTTGTACGTATACGGATTTTCTTTGTTATGAATAATTTGTGAAAAATATAAAAATGTATGAAGAAATATATGCACTGTAATAGTTACATAGGCACATCGAAAATGACCCAAGTCTTTGTCTGTGTTTTAAACGGTGCTAACGTTAAATTTTGCAATTATAATGTAACCTGCTTGTGACAAAGGTTAGCTCCCCTTAGGCTCCCAAACCTTTCTCGAACCCTCTGGGTCAGATTACACTGGAAAGGCCCATGCGATTGTTGTACCTATCAGAACCCTGTCTAAAAACAGAACAAGTCTAAAAATGCATTCCATTGCCCTTTATTGAATGTGAGCAGGAGCTTAATTACACACTTTAAACACTGATTCACAGTGAAGACCACTGTCACATGCAATTGGTTTTGGTTTTCAGCAAGTGATCTCATGAATGATGTGATATGCTGTAATATGAGATGCTTATGTGTATTCCTTTGGATCTGACAATGTACAAGCAGGACATTATCACCAATTCTTGGTTAGCGTTTCAATAACAACTTCGACTGTATCACTAGATGTTTATTGCAGTTATGATGGCTTCAGTTCTTTGATGCTATTATTCGTTCTTGTTTTGTTTGATATTTTATACATATATATATTTTTGTATGTGTAACAGCCAGTGTCCGTGTACGGTTGTGAAGTATCAATTTCTGTGAAAAACCGTGATGTGTGAATATAGTAAGAAATAGTGAGGGTGGATGTGATAGTTATTGTTTTTATCATAACTTGTTTTATATACCATTGTTAGTATTATCAATTTTGTATATTAACTTTTCTTAGAATGACCCGTGATGATTGATGATCCGTGACTGCTATGAGACCTTGTTTACACTCTGTGGTTAGTGTACTACATATGATCTTGTATGTAATGAACTCTCTATATATTCTTCATGTATATCATAAATGATATACATAGATATGAACGAATAGTTTTCATCTTATTATTTATATTTAAAGATTTATTTATGCTAATGCATTGTTAGGGCTAGCTGTATTCTAAGAATATGTAGAACGTGTAATACGTGTATATGTAAGGCATGTTATGCCTTTATGCTCAAATAGTTAATTATATTTATGTATATTTTCAGAATTATCAAACATTCCTTTTTATTGGATGAATAAAATGGCTGCCATCTGTGACCACAAGTAGCGTTATGTTGTGTGTTCTACACCCACCCACCAACATTCAGCCCATGGCTACTACTATATTGACGTCTGTGTTGGTGTGTTGAACTGTGACGTGTGTGTTGACGTCGATGTAAGTGTGGAACTGTGACGTCTGTGTCAGTTTGGAACTGTGGCGTGTGTGCTGACGTCTGTGTCAGTGTGGAAGTGTGACGTGTGTGTTGACGGCTGTGTCGGTGTAAAACACTGACGTGTGTGTTGACATCTGTGTAAGTGTAAAACTGTGACGTCTGTGTCGGTGTGTCAAACAGTGACGTGTGTGTTGACGTCTGTGTCAGTGTGGAGCTGTTACGTGTGTGCTGACATCTGTGTTGGTGTGGAACAGTGACGTGTGTTCATGTCTGTGTCGGTGAAGAACTGTGACGTGTGTGTTGACGTCCTTGTCAGTGTTGAGCTGTGACGTTTGTTTTGACGTCTGTGTCATTATGGAGCTGTGACGTGTGTGTTGACGTTTGTGTCAGTGTGGAACTGTGACGTTGCCGTCTGTGTCGGTGTGGAGCTGTGACGAATGTGTTGATGTCGATGTCAGTGTGGAACTGTGACGTCTGTGTCAGCTTGGAACTGTGGCGTGTCTGCTGACGTCTGTGTCAGTGTGGAAGTGTCACGTATGTGTTGCCGTCTGTCTCGGGTGTTGAACACTGACGTGTGTGTTGAAGGCTGTGTCGGTGTGGAACACTGACGTGTGTGTTGACATCTGTGTAAGTGTGACACTGTGACGTGTGTTGCCGTCTGTGTCAGTGTAGAACGGTGACACCTGTGTCAGTGTGCAACAGTGACGTGTGAGTTGCCGTCTGTGTGGAGCTGTGACGTGTGTGTTGACGTCTGTGTCAGTGTGGAGCTGTGACGTGTGTGTTGACGCCTGTATGAGTGTGTAGAGCTGTGACATGTGTGTTGACGTCTGTGTCAGTGTGTAGCTGTGGCGTGTATTAACGTCTGTGTCAGTGTGTGGAACTGTGACGTGTGTGTTGACGTCTGTTTCGGTGTGTGGAACTGTGACGTGTGTGTTGACGTCTGTGTTGGTGTGGGGAACTGTGGCGTGTGTGTTGACGTCTGTGTCGGTGTGTGGAACTGTGACGTGTGTGTTGACGTCTGTTGCGGTGTGTGGAACTGTGACGTGTGTGTTGACGTCTGTTTCGGTGTGTGGAACTGTGACGTGTGTGTTGACGTCTGTGTCGGTGTGTTGAACTGTGACGTGTGTGTTGACGTCTGTGTCGGTGTGAAAGTGTGACGGGTGTGGAACTGTGACGTGTGTGTTGACGTCTGTGACGCTGTGTGGAAGTGTGACGTCTGTGTTGACGTATGTGTGAGTGTGTGGAGCTGTTATATGTGTGTTGACATCAGTGTCAGCGTTGACCTGTGACGTGTGTGCTGACATATGTGTCGGTGTGGAACCGTGACTTGTGTCTTGACGTCTGTGTCGGTGTGGAACCGTGGCTTGTGTGTTGACGTCTGTGTCAGTGTTGTTCTGTGACGTGTGTGTTGACACCTGTGTCAGTGTGGAACTGTGACGTGTTTTGCCGCCTGTGTCAGTGTGCAACATTGACGCGTGTGTTGCCGTCTGTGTCGGAATGGAGCTGTTACGTGCGTGTTGACATCTGTGTCCGTGTGGACCTATGACATGTGTGTTGACATCTGTGTCCGTGTGCGGAACTGTGACGTGTGTTCACTTCTGTGCCAATTTGGAACTGTGACCTGAGTTTTAAAGCTAGCGTCAGTGAGTTTGCCTGTAATGTAGACGGTTGAAGTTGACGATGCCACCTCTGATTTGTTGTTTGAGGCTGAATAGTCCATCCTCTTTCCCTGAAACACGTTGCAGTACATTGTGACAGAAAACACCATTCATGCTGTTGATCACTGGGTTGTCTGGTCCAGACTCGACAATTTACAAACCGCCGCCATATAGCTGGGATATTGTGTGACGTTACACAACGAACACAAACAATACAAAACAATACAACTAAACAGTTTTTGAGAGTTTCATTATACCGATCACGCGCTGCCATAAAACAAACATGATGCTTAAAAGATAATACATGTATATTAATACAGAGCCGTGGCATGGCCGTGTGTTTTATATTTATCATATAATATCAACTCAACTATTTTCAGCTGCTAATAAATAATTAGAGGTTTACCTCATAACCAAGCTAGTTTGAGAGTAGTATGGTAATCACTAATACTTTAACTAGACATATGTGACTTTCCTTCATCAAAGTAGATAATACAAAGTTTATCGTTTTCTTAATGGAGCTTTAATAACTTCTAGGTTTTACAGAAGTATCCGAAACTGAATCGATCTGACCGTCGCTCGGAGGCGTCCCGTTATGATACTGAAGTATGGGGACAGGCTTCTTGTTGTTTTAGTTGTATAAATAAAGATGACGCCCCCACTGATATTTATAAGAAATCTCCGTTTAAGCAGAGGCGGGGAACGGTTCGAACTATATTATTAGCAGGTCTTTATACAGACTGGGTCTCGGTGTCTGATGCGCGCGAACCGTGGTAGTCTTTATAAACCACTAATATATAGCGATGGTACCTGGTTTTATGAGTGTAGCCTGCATGCCAATACTACCCAACTGTTCGCACGAAAAAGGCGAAGAGCATATGTTTCCAGAGAAATACGGAATTGCATTTGGCCTTTGTGAGCTACTGATGCTTATAATTTGGAAATGCCCTCCAAATGTTAACTGTGAAAGCTTTACCTGTGTCTTGATTGTTTCCAGCAAAGAGTTATGTGTTATTTTCTTTGAAATCGTGGTGAAAAGAGCATGCTAGATTCTACTTAGGAGATAAACGTACTGTGTTTTGAAATTAGATGAATGTTACACCGAATTGATAGTCTCTTAATTTCATTTGAAGCCGAACGCGTAGCCGTTTTCTTGCGAATATTTCCCATTCTAAACCGAAATAAATATACCATTTACCAGGTAGGCAAATGTTTACAAACGTTTTATTGCAAATTTTGCATAGATAGGGATGTATTTTTACAAGGCTTTCTGATTTATAGGTGAGATATTGTTTGTTTATGTTTGGGGCTGTGTATTGTAATTGAGTTTGAATATTATTATAATAGAAGGTTATATGATAGTGAGTTTCCCTAATAATTGCAGAGAAAAAATCATATAATTGTATTTTTCGAGTTTTAATAAATGTTTTGTAAGCATTTACATCACGTCTGTTGTGTTGATATTAGCAATGTTGGTGGTCAAGCTGAAGTAATGCGTCAGTGTTGTATACGTGCGCAGTGAGTGAGTGAGTATGGTTTTACGCCGCCTTTAGCAATATTCCAGCAATATCACGGCGGTGGACACCACAAATGTATGGAATACTGTAAGGGACATTCTCGCGATCTCGCATTCTCGCGATCTCGACCTTCGAAACAAGCTAAAAATGCCAGTAGAGAATGCGAGATCGCGAGAACGCGAGATTTGGCCAAAATCTCGCGTTCTCGCGATCTCGCATTCTCGTGTTTTTGGTACATAGCACTTTTTGTCAAAAGTCGAGATCGCGAGATTGCGACATTTGTACATGCTGTCAAATCTCGCATTCTCGCTATCTCGACTTGCCAGATATGGCCATAAAAACACGAAATCGCGAGAACGCGAGAATGCGACATTGCATTTTCTCGCGTTCTCGCGATCTCGCGTTTTAGACGCTGTCGGTGCGCATGCGTAATATCATAAGGTCAAGGCGCATGCGTATCTAAGTAGTGCTGTGGTCATGCTTCTTTCATGCTTTTCACTTCCCAACTAGCATTTAGCAAACTTATCACATAGCTTGAAAATGCTATCATGTAATTTACATACAGGATGACAAGGGTAGAGTATATAAGTCCGTTCCCGTTGTTACAATTTCGTATGTCCTTAAAAATCCTCAACATGTAAAATTCTATTTAAGAAACGAAATTGTGAATATGAATGTCCAATAAAAGTGAAAACATGAAAGTGTCCGGAAGCTGGAAAAAAATATTAACGTCAGTGAGTGATAAAATAGTGCTAAAAGCCGCATCATTTCGCAGCTATACCGTCAGTTATACAAATAATCACAGACCAGTGAGTTTTTCCATGATGCAATATCATATACGGCTAGCATAATCATTCAAACAAAATTCTAACCGACCAATTTCTAGCCGTCGGCTAAAATGAGCATGTCTGATGTTTTATTGGACACCATACTCGCTAGTTTAGTCCATAACAAATTAATTAATAGATTTTCTTCCGCTCCCGCCTGACTACAAAACACCCTGTCTTACATTATTCTTTCGTCTCCAAGTTCCAAGAAATAGAAATGCATTTGTACCAATAATATTTGTGTTCCTGCGGCAGCCATGATAAAGTGGAGACTACGGGTTATGAGTGAGATATCTGTTTATTTCCATATCGTGGTGGAAGAAGACACCCTGTAATAACAATAATATACACGATATATACAACATAAAATCACATCTGATGAACATGTCATCATAATAAATATAGTGCATAAAGGTTCCCAATCGCGCAGATCACTGGATTGTCTGGTCCACACTCGATTATTTACAGGCCGCCGCCATATAGCTGGAATATTGCTGAGTGCGGCGTAAATCTAAACTCACTCACTGAAACACAAAGTAAAGAGGCAGCTGAACTGACAACTAATTGCAACTTAAATGCATAAAGAATTCGTCGCCTGCGAGACCACTATATCCTGATATAAGATAATGATGATTTGTTATTCATTTATGTACACAATATACAACCACTCGCGCGGTGGGCGAGCTGGTTAAAGCGCCGGCTAGTGATCCAGCGAGGTTGAGGTGTCGGGATCGAGCCCATCTGTGACCGGGTGTAAAAATCTTGCACTCAACTTTGTGTGCAGACTCTTTCTGTGTTGTCACAAGTGCACAAGTGCACAACCCGAAGTGCACAGTAGACAACCCTGTGCACTTAAAAGAACCCACGAATCAGTTGGTATATGACCAGACAGTGGTCACATGAATACGTGCAAACACTTAGTTGCGGGTACATCAACGTGCAGTCAAATTCGACAAAGTACTGTGACTATGTGTTCCAGTCCACCCAGCTTGGAATGGGTATCTCGTTAGGATGAGAAGGTCACAATAAACTCGGTGCGCCTAGAGGCAGCAAGCGTTGTATACTCCCAAGGGAGTTGAGATTGATCATACTATGTGCCGTTGAGATTGACATCCAAATAAACGAGGAAAAATATACCAGCGCCTTGAGCAAGGAGTAGTTGCGTGGATATGTGCGATATATAAATATAAAATATCCTATGATGTTAATAATAATAGTTCATTCATGTTACATTCCTAATTTCTTTACTTGATGAAATACTCCACAAACGTAGCACTACTGAACATGCTTGATGCATGTGAATCGAATCCTTCGACAGAAATTGTACACAGGTGCCTTAAAAAGTAAAAAATAAAATGTAAATTATTATAATCCTCGCCTCCAATTTTTTTTAGAAAATAAACAAACTCTGTATTTAAATTTATTGCGGCCTTACCTTCACAAGCTCGGCAAGCTAATATTAGAAATAACCCCCCATTCACAGCCCGGGGTACGTGCATTGCTCTAAATAAGTGAGTGAGTTTGGCTTAACACGACTTTCAACAGTATTTTTCTTTCAGTTATATCACGGCTTGTCAGCTCGATATAGGATGAAACCCACCAAAATAGGTTTCTCAAGGGACGCAACTCCATTGCGACGCCTCAGACGACTGAGCTACCCATGATCCCGGTTCAAGATGACTGTATAGGTATTTAGCAGAAAAACGCGAGATCGCGAGATTGCGAGATCGCGAGATCGCCACATTTGTCAAATGTCGCAATCTCGCATTCTCGCGTTTTTAAAAATCGTTACATAGAACTGTATGGGCAATTGAAACAAAAGCACGAGAACGCGAGAACGCGAGATCGCGAGATTTGTCAAATGTCGCAATCTCGCGTTCTCGCGTTCTCGTGTTTTTGAAAATCGTTACATAGAACTGTATGGGCAATTGGTTAAAAACACGAGAACGCGAGATCGCGAGATTTGTCAAATGTCGCAATCTCGCGTTCTCGCGTTCTCGTGTTTTTGAAAATCGTTACGTAGAACTGTATGGGCAATTGGCACAAAAGCACGAGAACGCGAGAACGCGAGATAGCGAGATTTGTCAAATGTCGCAATCTCGCGTTCTCGCTTCCTCGCGTTTTTGAAAATCGTTACATAGAACTGTATGGGTAATTGGCACAAAAGCACGAGAACGCGAGATAGAGAGATTTGTCAAATGTCGCAATCTCGCGTTCTCGTGTTTTTGAAAATCGTTACAAAGAACTGTGTGGGTAATTGGCACAAAAGCACGAGAACGCGAGATCGCGAGATTTGTCAAATGTCGCAATCTCGCGTTCTCGCGTTCTCGTGTTTTTGAAAATCGTTACACAGAACTGTATGGGTAATTGGCACAAAAGCACGAGAACACGAGATCGCGAGATTTGTCAAATGTCGCAATCTCGCGTTCTCGCGTTCTCGTGTTTTTGAAAATCGTTACATAGAACTGTATCGGCTGCGCCGCCCGCATGCCTAATTGATGGTATAAGTATAGATTGATGAACAAACATGAAATCTTTTTTACTTGATAATATTTCCATCTTCATTATGATGATAGGAAATGAAAACATTTGAAGTTTAACCATCTGCCAGTGGTAAAATGTTAGGACTGAAAAATAACGAAGTCAGTGTACGTCTTTACATTTTGTTTTATAATCATAATTAGTTTATTATAATATTTTGATGCATTCTGAAACTTATTAAGAAGCGCACGAACTGCTTAATACTTATAGTGAATATATAGCGTGACTTTAATATCTAGACATTGTATAGATTGCCAACGTGAATCATATTTCACACACACACGCCCTAAGTGCGACCTAGAGTAAGTTGTATCATTACCAAACCGAAACATGAGTCTCATCAATCAATTCAGACAATGACCTACTTTTCATCCGATTTGAATTTTTCTCTTGTGAAAGTGAAATCAGACACTACAAACAACTATGGTTACACTAAATTCCAATTCCTTGTTTCATAAGAAAATGGTATTTACAAATTAATTGTAATTTTAAAGTTTTAAAAAGTCGTATTTCTAGTAGCCTAGTGGATAAAGCCGCCGAGCGAAAGGTTGCGGGTTCGAAACCAGTTATCGCCACTATATATTGGAAATTTTCATAATGTGATATTTTTACGGTCGTGAAAAGTCGCTACAGATCGTAAAATAATCGCAACAGATCTTCATTGAAGCATAACTGGTCGGATATCCAATCGTGAGAATGCGTAACAGATACAATCAGAGCTTATGAAATCGGAAAAGAGCGTCAAGAAGGGGAAAAATATACAAAATGTTCCACAATCATGAAGATCTAATACGATATTTTGGTTCGCGTAAGATCGACATAATGGTGGCGGTTAGTTCCCATAGGAGAGAGCTTGTGGGGTGGAGGTTGGGGCATTACCTTCAAGTCGAACAAAGGCAATTCTATGTTTATACAGGCACAAGGTTGATAAGAATAGTTGAAGTGGTTAAGAAATGAAATAAGTCTAAACTGATATTTGACATTTCATGACATAATTTATTTGGTGTCCCCATTCTTAATCACAACATAAAAACATGTCATATGAAATTTTAATATATCAAATATTCCACCAAACATTATCAATTACAAATATAAGAAAGGCAAGATTTATGGACGTCAACATCTTTATTGTGACTAACACGACGTTTCGGAGCGTATGCTTGCTCCTTCACCTGATGAAATGCCCTTCAAAGATTTAATTACAAATACATATTCAATTCTGACATAGTTAAGTAATTACTTAATCAATATCACTATAAAGTCACAATTCATTTTACAGTTATTGCATTATTTTAAGCAAGTTTCTTGTAATACATGTCTAAGTAATACAACATATCAGTGTTGTCAACCACAAGTCTGTGTTTCAGGGTGGACAGTTCTCTCTTTGGAGGTCTTGATATTTCTTTTTCTTTGGGGAAGTCTCTGCCTAGCACTGTACCATGTATTGTAACATGTTCTGTTCATTAATGTTTTGCTCCTCCAACAAGAATTTTATCCTCTTTTACTCTGTAATGTATCCTTCAGCCGGAAGTACCTACCACCACGTGAAGTAGGAAGGAACTTGTAATTGAACTGTGCATGAGCCATTGTGAAAATGATACTAGCTATTGTAACTTGATGGTATTTATACAATATGTAAGACATGTATAGTACTGAATGACACTGATTGAGTGAACACATTAATCAGTATCATTATAATCTCAGTGAGCTAAACTCAAATGGAAATCATAGTCCACAACATAGTTCAGAATTTCACAGCACCCAGTGACTTAATCCCTTATAACAACATCGGCACAACATCACGGAGACTATACTGTAACATTAAAATTCTACTTCCGGGAATACCCCATCGTGGCCTAATCGTGGCCTAGTGTAAACGCAGCATTACATAAACACTAGCTTTGACAAATCCGATGTGCATGATAAAATTAATCAATCAGTCAGCGTATTATCGGTTAATCCTTTGATCGATGTTTGTTTTTATAATTCAGGTGATAATTCCTCTTCCTGCACTTCCATGGGCATATTACATAACGTAATACATTTGTTGCATCAGACCTTAATTTATAATGTTGAGTATTTACTGAAGACACGAGAATGCCAAATGGGAACATTTGTCGGGCAATCTAAGTGGTGTTACTACTAATGATATCTGTTATTAATTCATTAATATAACTGATCATGAAGTGAATTATAACAAATAACATGTGTATGTTTTATACCACCAAACACGAGTTACAGCTATGGAGTAGTAGTGGCTGTATTAAACTTATGGCCGACACTGTTTTGAGGATACGAACGGAACTTTATTGTTGCATAAGAAATACATACATGTATTTGAATGTCCCCACACCTCGCAACCATATAACATGATTGGTAGGACCATGCAGTCAAAACATTTAAACAAACACTCGAGAGGAATGTGGCGATTTCTAGCCTTTGAGGGGATAATAAACACGTCTTTTTATGCTTTTCGTCACATCGCCATTATTCCAGCCATTTAGTGACGAAATCAAGTCTGCATCCATAAACATTTTAAGTCCAAAGTCCAAATGAGTTTTACTTTAAATGCATATTTATTCATGACATTGTTATCTAAAAACAGAAAATGTCATAGCACTTAATGTAAAGGCACTCAATTCGTTATTCGCATTACATAGTTACAATTTATGATACACGGGAAAACAGATATCGGTGGTACATGAGTATAACAAAGGAGTACATTACCAAATGTACAACAAGATGACTAAATGATGCATCAATTAAAGTGTTTATAAAACAATCTTAAAATGAACTTGGATACATTTTAAGACTAGATATTTTACTTGAAAAAGGTTGACGAAACTTTGACAAATTCGGCCATGTAAAGTTCGTTTAACAATGATACTAATTCGTTCCATGAATTAATAAAGCCATAGATAAGTAGGGTCTGAAACTTGAAACAAAAAAAACTTCATCTCAGTTAAGCGCTCACAGAAGGAGTATTGGGGTCGCGCGCTAATATGAAGTACGGTAATCCAATGTTTTCATAGCAATTCGCTTTGGTGGCACTTCTAGCACAACTTTGGTTTTCGCTTTACCGGGAATAGGGAATATTGAAATTTCGCTTTCCCGGGCCGACACCGGTTCAAATACCGTAAAATGATTGTCCTCTTGAGAGGGTACGTAAGTCCCAAAAACATTCAAAGTAAATTTTGAACTAAAATGTATGGCTAGATGTGTGTAAATTGCTAACAACTGAAGGGATGATGTACATCCAGCTATAGGGTCCATGCAGGAAGCAAATGTATTGTAAGTCCCAATGGTCCCCAGTATGGTGATCTACCTTCAGTTGTTGGCAATCTATAGCCTGTTTTTATATTGTATAGTCATGTAGTTAAAATGTTTTATATTTAGTTACTAGTTTTAAATTTCTAACTGTGATAATCTAGTTGTTTTACTGTCCTTCGTAGAGAGGTTTTATAATTTACCTTTCATTTATATTAATGTATAACTTGATATAGTCACGATATGGCTGGAAATATTGCCCAAGTGGCTTTACATCTTAACTCACTCACTACACTTCTGAGTGCACACCCACCCGCTCTGACTGGGTTCGGTATCCGGGTGCTTCGTTTCGAGCGTAGTACACCCAAAGTACAAAATAGTGTGTTTTAAAATCATAGGTGATGATTGACAGTGTCTGAAATAAGCCCAAAACCCAGCCAGACATCAGGGCTGGTAACTTCCAAATGTTACCAGCCCAAAATGGATTTAACCAGACCAGACACCAAGATATGTATGGAACAGTTTTACCAGATCATCGGGCTGGCTAGCTGTAAATCTAGACCGTCCGTCAGAAATCTAGCCCGTCTCGGGCGGTGGGACGTGCACTATTTCATACACTGGTAATAGAAATCCTATTTTAACATGAAATGATTAAATCCAGGCATAAGAAAATCCGAAACGCCTACACTGCTGGGATACTTTATAAGAACTACCGGGTATATCTTCAAATAACGGCATCTGATTTGCATCCGCACTTCCTAATGTCCCGATGTTTATGTTGAAGAAATTCTGCCAAGGTGGAGAGTAGCCCAGTGCCCGAGTCCGTTACGGTCGAGGAAGCAGGTACTGACCAGCTTGCAGCTAGGATTTGAAATAAGACTGTTGGCGAGAAACATTAATCCCTCTGGATCAGTGCCCCTTTTAAAATCGTTGATAGAACTGTAATTGGCAATAAAGCACGAGAACGAGAACGCGAGATCGCGAGATTTGTCAAATGTCGCGATCTCGTGTTCTCGTGTTCTCGTGTTTTGTGCCAATTGCCCATACAGTTCTATGTAACGATTTTCAAAAACACGAGAACGCGAGAACGCGAGATTGCGACATTTGACAAATCCTCGCAATCCGCGTTCTCGTGCTTTGTGCCAATTACCCATACAGTTCTATGTAACGATTTTCAAAACACGAGAACGCGAGATTGCGACATTTGACAAATCTCGCGATCTCGCGTTCTCGCGTTCTCGTGCTTTTGTGCCAATTGCCCATACAGTTCTGTGTAACGATTTTCAAAACGCGAGAACGCGAGAACGCGAGATTGCGACATTTGACAAATCTCGCGATCTCGCGTTCTCGTGTTCTCGTGTTTTGTTTCAATTGCCCATACAGTTCTATGTAACGATTTTCAAAAACACGAGAACGCGAGAACGCGAGATTGCGACATTTGACAAATCTCGCGATCTCGCGTTCTCGCGTTCTCGTGCTTTGTTTCAATTGCCCATACAGTTCTATGTAACAATTTTCAAAAACACGAGAATGCGAGAACGCGAGATTGCGACATTTGACAAATCTCGCAATCTCGCGTTCTCGTGCTTTTGTTTCAATTCGCCCATACAGTTCTTTTGTAAAGATTTTCAAAAACACGAGAACGCGAGAACGCGAGATTGCGACATTTGACAAATCTCGCGATCTCGCGTTCTCGTGCTTTTGTGCCAATTGCCCATACAGTTCTGTGTAACGATTTTCAAAAACACGAGAACGCGAGAACGCGAGATTGCGACATTTGACAAATCTCGCGATCTCGCGATCTCGCGATCTCGCGTTTTTCTACCAATTACCTATACAGTCATCTTGAACTGTGATCACGGGTAGCTCAGTCGTGGCAATAGAGTTGCGTCCCTTGAGCGTGCCAAAAACCTATGCTGGTGGGTTTCATCCTACATCGAACTGATAATCCGTGATATAACTGAAAGATAAATACTGTTGAAAGTCGTGTTAAGCCAAACTCACTCACTTATTTAAAGCAATGCACGTGCCCCGGGCTGTGAATGGGGGTTAATTTCCAATATTAGCATGCCGAGCTTGTGAAGGTAAGGCCGCAATAAATTAATAGACAGAGTTTGATTAATTTCTAAAAAAATCATGGGAGGTCGGAGGTATGTTTATTTACATTTAATTTTTGTCTAATCGAACTTTTTAAGGCACCTGTGTACATTTACTGTAGAAGGATTCGATTCACATGCATCATGCATGTTCATGAAGTAAAGAAAGTAGGAATGTAAGAGGGGCGAATTAGGTGGTTGTATATTGTGTACGTAAATGAATAACTAATCATCATTGTCTTATATCAGGATATAGTGGTCTCGCAGGCGACGAATTCTTTATGCATTTAAGTTGCAATTAGTTGTCAGTTCAGCTGCCTCTTGTCCTTGTGTTTCAGAGAGTGAGTTATTGAGTTTGGTTTATATGGCGGCTGTATGTAAATAATCGAGTGTGGACCAGACAATCCAGTGATCAACATCATGAGCATCGATCTGCGCGATTGGGAACCGATGATATGTGTAAACCAAGTCAGCGAGCCTGACCACCCGATCCCGTTAATCGCCTCTTACGACAAACACGGGTTCCTGAAGATACCTTCTAACCCGGACCTTCACGGGTGTCTTTGTGTTTCATGTACAGTTCTGTGTGACAGTTTGGTCAGAATCAAAGGTTAGTTATTATGCATTATAATATAACATACATAGTAAATTAAACCCTAATATTAATCATTACACAAAATAGGTATTAATATTCCCATGTTAACAAAATAAAAGTCAATACACAATATGCCATTTAACGTGTATGAATGTGCTAATGGTAGTTTTCTATATGTCCTGTCAATATGCTGGCTAGTAGTTGTTATTTGGTAACTATTTTCTGTATCATGTAAGATTGATACATCTCATCTACCATGTATATTGTATGAACTTGACAAAGATTCTTATATGGGATTAGTGCATGCGATGACTGTTCGGCTGCTGGATTCGCGAACCCATTCTCGTGTAACCCACAGGATAGGTTATTTGTACAGTATCTATTGTCTATTTCATTATTATACGATGTATTATTATAAGTCTTTATGTCAACACTCATTTTGTATATCACTGCAAACACGTGATCACGTGAGTCACCTGTGTTATATTGCATCGCGTAATACCGGTATATGACTGTTGATAGGCACATTTATGCACTATATTTATTATGATGACATGTTCATCAGATGTGATTTTATGTTGTATATATCGTGTATATTATCGTTATTACAGGGTGTCTTCTTCCACCACGATATGGAAATAAAACAGATATCTCACTCATAACCCGTAGTCTGTGGTTAATAACACATTGAACTCCGCCATATCATGGCTGCCACAGGAACACAACTATTAGCGATACAAATGCTTTCTATTTCTTGGAACTTGAAGACAAAAGCATAGTATAAAGCAGGATGTTTTGTAGTCAGGCGGGAGCGGAAGAAAATCTATTAAAGTAGCGAATATGGTGTCGAGTAAAACATCAGACATGCTCATTTTAGCCGAGTGCTACAAATTGGCCTCGTTAGAATTTTGTCTGAATGAATATGCTAGCCGTATATGATATTTCATCATGGAGAAACTCACTGGTCTGTGATTATTTGTATAACTGACGGTGTAGCTGCGAATTAATGCGGCTTTGAGCACTATTTTATCACTCACTGACGTTAATGTATATCCAGCTTCCGGACACTTTCATGTTTTCACTTTTATTGACATTCATATTCACAATTTCGTTTCTTAAATTATATTAAACACGTTGAGGATTTTAAGGCACATAGGAAAACAATGTAGGAAACAACGGCAGCGGACTTATATACACTACCCTACATCGTGTATAAATTTACATAGCATTTTCAAGCTATGTGATAATTTTGCTAAATGCTACTTGGGAAATGAAAAGCACGAAAGAAGCATGACCATAGCGCTACTAAGACACGCATGCGCCTTGACCTTATGATATTACGCATGCGCACCGACAGCGTCTAAAAACGCGAGATCGCGAGATCGCGAGAACGCGAGAAAAATGCAATGTCGCATTCTCGTGTTCTCGCGATTTCGTGTTTTGTGGCCATATTTGACAAGTCGAGATTGCGAGAATGCGAGATTTGACAGCATGTACAAATGTCGCATTCTCGCGATCTCGACTTTGACAAAAGTGCTATGTACCAAAACACGAGAATGCGAGATCGCGAGAATGCGAGATTTGGCCAAATCTCGCAGTTTCGCGATCTCGCATTCTCGCACTTTTGGCATTTTAGCTTGTTTCCAAAGGACGAGATCGCGAGAATGCGAGATCGCGAGAATGTCCCTACAGTATTCCATACATTGGTACAATGTGTGAAGCTCATTTGTATGGAATACTGTAAGGGACATTCTCGAGATCGCGAGAATGCGAGATCGCGAGAATGTCCCTTACAGTATTCCATACCAATGTGGGGAATCGAACCCGGGTCTTCGGCGTGACGAGCGAACGCTTTAACCACTAAGCTATTCCAGCTATATGGCGGCGGTCCTGCATGAAGTGGGACAGGATGAATCTGTCAGTGTGTGGTTTTGCATCAAAATGTAACAGAGACATGTAGATTATGTCATTTAAATGTTATGACACTGTACAAGACTTTGCCCAACCGTGAAGATTTAGGCGACTAAAGGGATCGGGTGGTCAGGCTCGCTGACTTGGTTGACACATGTCATCGTATCTTAATTGCGTAGATCAATGCTGTGATCACTAGGTTGTCTGGTCCAGACTCTGTAAGTTGTTCTCTGGTCTCGAGGGGGAATACAGCCTTTTGGAGACTCTTGGATAATGCCGCAGGCTGCAGTGTTGAGGAGACTTCAAATCCTCCTTGGTTCTTGGGGGGTTCGAGTAGACGATGTCTGAGCTGCGGGTAGAGGCGGCAAGGACCATGAGCTGACGACGCGCCCAACTGTGCCTGTGTCACCAGACGCTTTCCTTCATATATTTTTAATCTGTAAATAATCATCATAATAATCACCATCAACACCATTTGTGTATTCCCGAAACAGCATAACAATTGGACAGTGTGCACCCGATATTTCGTTCTCGACTCCATGGGGAGAGTAGAACCTAAGCTGGTCATAATGGACTTAAGGGTTAAAAGTGACATTACCATATCTTTGTCTCATTAAAAGAAATAGCTGTAGAAATGATACGTTCACAATGCATAATTTATCCACGATTAGCTTAAAAGGGAGCAATTTGTAATCAGACGAGCTAGTATAATGAGGTAATCTTATATGAAACACTGGAAATACACATACTTCTTAAGGCAGTTATAATCTGAGGTCTTTATGAGTAATTATGCTTCTGAAAATCTGACCAAATATCCCATTTGGCATTAGTACCAATTTATTTTGACGTGAATGCACGTGTGTGTGTATGGCTGCGCGCAATACTCACTTTTATAGGGCAAGGCATCAGTTTGCCCGCAGTTAAACCTGGATACCCCGATTAGGTACAGTGTACGGATTCCGAATTGACAGTCGTCGATTTATTCCGTAACCGGGACCAGATAATCCAATGATCACCCTCACGAGCATCAATCTACGCAACTGGGATACACTTGCATGTGTCAACCAAGTCAACCAAGGCTCGTCAACCAAGTCAGCGAGCCTGACCACCCGATCCCGTTAGTCGCCTCTTACGATAAACACAGATTACTGAAGATCAATTCTAACCTGGATCTTCACGGGTCAAAGTGATATAATACAGATTCACATGTGCTTTGTACCAAGTACCAACCCTGGCTTGTGAAGCAGCTGTGTGAGGATCATGTGTTGTAAGCATGCTCTGAAAGGTACAGCGATCTTGTTCTTTCTCTACCTGATGTGTCTGAGAACGGTGGGAATGAAATCTCATCTCTTGGAAATATTTCATAACATGGGAGTCAAAATGTGCGGTGTGAAGTGCTTGAACTCTGGATCTTGTCGGGGCTACAGCTACAGCAATGTGACGTTAACATGTGTTTTGCTACGATTTGTCACAAGAGGTACAGTGAGAGGGATGGCGGTTGTACACAGAAAACATATACATGTAAGCATTACACAATTGTCATCAACAGCATCATCGTCTGCGTCATCCACATCGTCGGCAACAATTTATTGCTCAAAGACACAATTTCACACATTTTCGACAATAGTTTCGCCTGTATGATAAATATTGGGGCATATGCACTCACTTTAGCTTCCTATTCATGCAATATAATACTTACTTATTCCTTACGACTTTCCTGAAATCGATTATTGAAATCTCGAGGCGAACAGCTTCCAAACAGAGAAAACTTGCCATATATGGAATGTAAACAATTACTCCGTACATCGAAAACTGTCGCACACGGTAAATATTGTCGGTGTTAGCCGTACTGGTTTCAATCACAAGTTGTGCGTATGTTTTGTTTAGGACTGATTTCTGTCTCCAAAGGCGTTATAGGATATTCGTAAAATGCACTCCAAGGGACATAACTCTATGGGGCTCGCTTGAATAATGTTCAACCGGTAGAGGGCGAACATTTTATGTTAATATTGTAAATACTCTTAATACGTATTATTTTAAAAAAATAAATTATATTGTAGCTTCCTTGGGGGCAGGAGGATGGTATTATTGAAAGAATTGCATTATGTATTTCAGAGAAGTGTGGTGTGAAATAATGCCGTTAAACATTAAATAATAATGTCTTTTAACATGGACTTTGAACTTGGAATGCTTATGAATGAATACTTGATCTCGTCGCTATATGGCTGAAATAATGCCGAGGCCCCGTAAATCCAACTCACTCAACTCAACTCAACTCAACCTAAACAAGAAACGTCAGTACAAAGGAACACCCAGTCTTGACTATCCTCAAAATTGTGATTCCATTTGTTCTGTTTATTTGTTGTTTAACGCCACACTCAGCAATATTCCAGCTATATGGCGGCGGTCTGTAAATAATCGAGACTGGTCCAGTGATCAACATCATGAACATCGATCTACGCAATTGAGATACGATGGCATACAGTGCAATTGCTGTGAATGTTCTATAAATGGATTATCGAAAATCACCAATGTGAAAATTATGGCTAGTTGGTTTGTTGTTTAACGCCACACTGAGCAATATTCCAACTATATGGCGGCTATCTGTAAATAATCGAGTCTGGACCAGACAATCCAATGCTCAATGGGACAATTTACAACCGTAGCGGTTCATAGCTCTCATACCACTACAATCTTACATTGACGTAAAATCACTACTCACCACGAGTTGTCTCCCTCTCCGTTTTGGCGGGAAAACGGCGCCACCCGTCTTCCCACTCTTCACTCTCTCTGAATTGTAAGCCCGACACTTCTAGATTTGCTGGGAAATCCAAAGTGCCTAGCGGGGAGGTTGAGGAGGGCTTATTCATGAGTCAGGATAAGTATAAAATATCAATTTTACTCAGAAAATTACATATTTTTTCCTTATCCTGACTCATGCATTATTGCTTCTGTGTAGAATCCTACGGATTTGGTGGTGGAGTCAAGCCACTTCTGGATTCCACTTGGTGATTTACGTCTTGCATAGCCCCCTATAGGAACTATCTAGTAGCACTTCAATTTACTGCTAGGCTCTGCTGCTGCTGTAACCCTTTACTTCCAGCTTTCTCTGATGGGGGGACCACAATTGTCAACTTTTGGTCCTTGCTTCTGTTAACATTATATGTGGATTTTAACAACTCCATCTCTTGATGCATGCATCAAGTGGAGAAGCGTCCCTTCTTATGTACGAGTACGCCCTTACAAGTACTGGGTCTTATCACTCATGCTAGTCTGTCTTAGACGTGCATATGGACTCTAAAGCTGTAACTCTCCTGAGTGTTGGAATTCCCAAGCTTGGACGTTGGGAATATGTTGACTTTGTAACTTCATAGGCTTAGCAAGGCTGTGCTGAACCATGCCAATGTGAATACCTGAAGATCTGTACGCAAGTGAAGATCTCTATATGGACATGAGTCCCGTTATTATCTTCTGATGTAGATATATCTATCTAAAATTTCTCAACGATGTGAATTCCGTCCGGGATTCAGTCTGAAGATCTGCTCAGGTGATGAATTCGGACAAGAGTACCCCTCTTGAACTTCAACACGTGTCCCTCTCTCTTTGCGCAGGCGAAGATCTCTTCCTCCATGCTGAAGAGTTCCTTCGTATTGGCTCACAACGGAGATCAAGGTCTGAGGGTGAAGTTGGATGGTCCAATGACGTCTATATTAATCGTCGAAACTGCAGAGCATGACTGTCAAGTGCGTGATCCTTCACACATTTCTGATGCCGATTACCTCCCGCAGCTTCGTCCTTTAGGCTTGCGCGAACCGTCCATTAGGTCCATCATTTGCTGCATAAAAATACCCGTTTTGAAGGTCTGCGACGACTGCAGATGTAGTGACGCATCTGAGAGTGTTGCGGCTTTTTTGCGTTGAACTGTGGGATATTTGAAGACTGGAACTTTGTTGCTTTCCTGAAGGCTGCGTCAAGGTCCTCAGGTACGTCCGAGACCGGGTCAATTGGAGGTAGGGTGATTGTGTCTACATCATCGTCCTTCATTAGGCACGTGAATGCTTCATTCTTTTCTTTAGCGGGTGACGCTAGGTCCAGTCCATTAGCCATCCAATATTTTGGAGATCATGGAGATCTGCGTGGCAATCTGTGTGGAGATGCGTACGTAGAACTATGTGTAGTTCTAAGAGGAGTTCTGTATGGCGACCTGCGTGGAGGGGAGCGTCTACGTGTACGCATCCGGGGTTGCCTTCGCGAAGGCAATATATTCCTGTGTGTTGAATCCCGTGACGACCTGCATAGTGATGGTGACATTCTTAATGATCTATCTGACGACCTTCGCGCAGGTGAGAGATTTTTGTTGAGGGTCTGAGTCCTGAGACGTCTCTCTGTATCTTCTTGGAGGTGTAAGCCTCTCTGTGATGTAGGTAGCCTGTGTGAAGGAGCTTCATTAGCTTCATTATCAGATGACGATCTATTTTGGTCGGATGAATGTCCCTTCCTTCACGCAGGTTCGTTGACATCGTGCAGGGTAGGTCTGCTCTTAGTCCTAGAGCTAGAACCTCTTATAGATATCTCAGATGCACCACCGGTTCGGGATCTTTCGTGCAGCACTGGTCCTGACTTGAGCATGAGAGGCGGCTGCCTGACCATCATGCAAGGTCCTTTCCTGCCCGAAGCCCTTCTCCATCAGGTCCATCATCTGTTGGGAGAATTGCTGCATGAAGGTCCCAGGGTTGAATGTCTGTGACGACTGTAGAGATGACGCATCTGAGAGGGTAGCGATATGGTCCAGGGATCGCTGTACCTCATGGGTCCCTGCTGCCAGTGTAGACTGACTGACTTACTGAGTTTAGTTTTACGCCGCTTTTAGCAATATTCCAGCAATATCACGGCGGGGGACACCAGAAATGGGCTTCACACATTGTGCCCATGTGGGGAATCGAACCCGGGTCTTCGGCGTGACGAGCCAACGCTTTAACCACTAGGCTACCCCACCACCCCTGCCAGTGTAGAAGGTAACTCAGACTGTGCTGACGTTACCGTTGCTGAGGCCTGCTTCTTCTTCTTATGCAGTATCTCTGGGATGAGGATAGGCGGTTCTACGTACAAGCCTATTTCTTCCATCGGGACGATCTCGGCAGAGAAGGTCTTTGTAGTCTGTGAAGAGCTCCCAGTAGATCTCGTTGAAGCCTTAGGGGTGTAAGGCTTCTTCTGCGACGAAGATGGCCTCTTCTTCTTCGTATGGGTTGAGGAGTTGTCCGACGTAGAAGATCTTTTCTTCGACATAAGGGCGGACTTCATCCCACACCCATCTTCTGAAGACGCCTCCGGCAGGTCACTGGATGGAAGTATGTTGTCTGACAACGACAGACTAGCTCTTAAGGGACGGTTTAGCCATGTCTTGTAACAGCCGCCTGGATTTATCCTTAGCACGTTTCTAAGTACAGAGAAATAATAATTATTTTTGTTAGTTGCTAACATAATTTACAGCGAGAGCTGGAAGTACATATTGTTTTGCAACTAGGGCACAATAATGCGGGTCTGCAGCAGAGAACCTAAACCTACAACGAAAACAGGTTTTCATGAAATGTAAACAAACTGAGCAATCACGTGAAACCATGAATAAACAAATTTGCTAATAAATTTCAAACCATATTGTAGAAGGTACCTTATAAAGGTAACTTATAGGGTAATAACTAAGTTAGCAAAGGATATAGTGCCGTGTTGGAGACACAGGTGCTCTCCCAACCGTCCACTAGGGCGAAGAAGGAGAGAGTGAAGAGTGGGAAGACGGGTGGCGCCGTTTCCCGCCAAACGGAGAGGGAGACAACTCGTGGTGAGTAGTGATTTTACGTCTGCTTTTTTGAAGGGAGCTTCAAAAAGGAGATACAAGTGTTCCACTGACGTTCGCGGAAGGAAGGAGACAAGCAATAATACATGAGTCAGGATAAAGAAAAATTATTGTTTTTCCGGCTTAAAACGTTCCATACAAGTTGCTGCCATGTGCAGAGTGAAGTTGCATAAATACGTCACTTCCTGTTATATTTTTTAGCATGGAAAATACGCAAATGACCTTATAGAGCGGTAGCGGCAGTGTCCGGACACGGGCAGTACTCCGACGCTCGTTAAACATATTTATAGCTAATTAGGTTAAGCGTTAATGTGCAACATATACGCGCATAAATATTCCTCTTCCGCCCTGCATCACAAAAAAATCGTCTGCTAGAGTTAACACCCATGTGCAAAGCGTCCACTATCTGCCTTCCTACTTGATTGCCACGCCCCCTGATAGTCTTACATTTCCGCTAAGCAACACCGTTTCCGGTTTTAAGATCATGTACTACTTACAACTTGTTTTAGATGAAATGTAACTGACATAAGAACTCTAGTGAATGCATGCAGCCGCCTTCGAAGTACTATGGCACCAAATTCTAAAAATGGCCCATTTTGTGCCCTGTCCGGCTACTGCCTCAGTGCGTGACAGTGGGAAGGCAGTACTCGGACACATTTAAACTGACACATTTGAAATAACAATCTCATCCCCATTTCAATAAACAAATTCAATCCAACTAATTTATAAATAAAATCAAATTTAACATTAAACATAATAACATTATATAATCTTATATGAAGAAAATAATACGTTTTACATAAATCTTTTGCACTATTCCTTATTAATGTTCTAACGAATTGTAGGTTCTGCAACAAAATGAACAGGGGAAGGAATGCTAATAAACCAACCTACAACGTTGATAACGTGAGAAGGGCAATAGAAGTCATTAATACCCGACGGATTTCCGTTGGGAAAGCTGCGACAAGTTATAGTATCCCAAGAAGTACTCTTCACCATGAACTAATGAACAAGGTCCCTATTGAGTTCAAAAAGGGCCCTCCCCCTATCCTGTCACACGAGGAGGAGCAGAAACCTTCTCTTTGGGCTATCAGATGTCCCAGATTGGGTACGGGCGGACTAGGGAGCAGCTCCTTGACACAGTTCAAAACATTTTAAAGGAAACAAATCGCCCCAACCCCTTTAAAAATAACATACCAGGAAAAGACTGCTTTTCTGAGACGCAACCCAACTTTGTCCATCAAACACCTATGCAGTTGGCAAAGGAAAGGGCCATGGTTACAAAAGAAAAAATTGACCAGTGGTTTGACTCGCTTTCAGAGTATTTAAATCAAAATGCAGATGTGCAGTTACTAAGCGAACCATCACGCATTTTCAATGCTGATGAGTCAGGGTTTCCCCTTTGTCCAAAAAGTGGCAAAGTTCTCGCAGAGAAAGGATGCCAAAATGTGTATAATTTCTCATCCTCAGACAAATCTCAGGTAACGGTTCCGGCCTGCGCTAGTGCAGCTGGGATGTACGATACTCCTATGACAGTATATCCCGGGAGTACGTTTCATTATAATCCTCTAGAGGGATTGAATCTGCAGTCTTGGGCAGGAGTGAGAGTGGTTGGATGGACTAGAGGTGCGTGCAGTCAGAGTGTTCAGAGGTGCGTGTAATGCATGAGTTGGCAGCAACTCCTCCGAAATGTTATGCAATAAATGGTTTTTAATGAATCTGGCCTCTTTCCCTTTAACAAATCGAAGGTTACTTCCAAGTTTGAAACTGGCCCCAAGCAATGTCTTTAACAAGCAAACTGAGACAACCGCTTCTTCACCCTCACATTCCGGAATAGCCCATGTCTCTCCTCATACAACCCCCAACCCCTCTGGTACAACCCCCAACCCCCAGGATACTCCACAGAGCAATACCACTCCCCCAACTGATTTTGATAAACATCTCACTCTCCCAAAGGTCCAAAACCGACCCAACAAGAGAGTAAGGACTCTCCTACCGAAATCTGCGTCAGGTGAGGATAAACGAGAAATCCTACTCGAGAAACAAAGGAAACTTACTGCAGAAAATAAAATGAAAGAAAAAAGGAAAAAAGAAAGGGAGGAGAAAAAGAAACAGCGAGAGGCGGAAAAAATTGCACGCCAAGCAATTCGCGCTGAGAAAAAGATCGAAAGAGAATTAAAAAAACGAATTGCTGAACAGAAGAAAGCAGAACGTTTTATGGAACGCCTACAAAGACGTAATGCAACTGACAGAGACAGTGACGAGGACTTGTCTGATTCAGAAATTCCATACGATGACGACGAGGACGAGGATGGTGATGTGTATGAGGATGATGAGGACATTTGTTCTGTGTGTTTGTTTGGTGACATTGATGGTGATGAGTGGGTGGGGCTTCTTGGTTGTCTCTGGTTGTCCACGGTGGTTTGGACACCTTGACCAGAGCTGCATTGATCTTGACACCTTGACCATAGACCAGATCATCGATCTTGACTTCAAATGTCAATTGTGCTGACTATAACATGTTTTTAACACATTTCCTAACACAGTTGTTAGACAATGTTCACTGTTTGAATGTTACTCATATGTTCTCACTAATTTAATGTTAGTAGCTTGTGAGACATAAAAGACATTTAAACACACACTGATTATTATTTGTTATGTTTAAACAGATGGACTATCCGTTCGAAGTGCTGTTCAATCAACTTCATGCCTACAGTGGGCCGCCGGGAATGGGAATAAATACGAATGCCCTTGAATACACAATCAGTACAAAACCAGTTGCTGTATTTTCATGTATAACCGGGTAATTGGATTTGAAAAACATTATCAATGACACGTTTAATATCACTGTGTATCCTCAATATAAAATCGAAACATAGTTAACACTTAAGACAAACATGTAAACTTTACAGCTATTGAAAAAAAAGCTATAGACATAAAATATCGTACTAGTAGCAAGGAGCCGTATGTATGTTACGTGTTTATCATGTCTACACAAAATTAACTTTTCTCCTACTTTATTATAGGTACCACATTTTTCATGTGAAACCCCTGCCATTCATGGCCTTGAAGATGGATCTTGAACCTGACAACAGGTTCGATAGGAATGCTATAAAAATCACTGTACCAGAAGCATATGAGATACCAAGCATATTCTTAGATGCTGAGGTTCGGCCAGGGCCAAATAGACAGCTTGTACGAGATATCGCTGGAGCCCTTCGGGCGCGTACCACAGCAATTGACATCAGTATTTGGTCCACTGTTTAGGGACAATAAAATATTAAGTATAACACCCTTTTATACGGGTAGAATGTCACACGGTGGCCCAATCAGAGGTGGAGGCCCAAAACTTGATTGTTTTTATTTAATTCGTGTTTTGCCGGAAAGGCGTATCTTGCAAGATGTTATTGAAAGTTTAAAGAATGCAGGAATTGATGGGGACAGTGTTTGGTGTTAATTACTACTGACTGGAATGTATTGCTAGATCTTTTGCGTGTAAATTGCATGTTGTTTTTTTAAAATGTTGAGTGTCCGGGTACTGTCACACAACTGTCCGGATTAAGCCGACAGTGTCCGGTTACTACCGAATCAGTCGTTAAACAAGTAGTATAAATCTCAGTCAGACTAAGGCGTTTACAGAGTTTACGTAGATTTCATTATAAACAGCAGTTGTCTCCCTTCATATCTTATAAGTCTAGTCCAAATCGATGGGTATCGCTGTGAGTTGTTCAGTTTTCACTGTTATGTGTCCGGCTACTGCCGCTAACGCTCTTGTTGTTGCAGGATTGCTGTTGAAGAAGTAAGTTTTGATTCATGCTAGATGTAATGGCAGTAGGGGTCATGCTAGTTTCAAAATGTTCTAGAACTTACTGAAAAGATGAATGCTTTAATATTTCTCCGATTACACATAACATTCAAATGAAATAGATGACTTTTTCAAGAGCGATGAAAATATTTTACATAATTTGCATATGTAAACAGCCGATGCGGGGCGTGGTGTTTCTGATTTCCGGATGTTTTCGCGTGCCGCGATAATAAAGAGAGCCGCGATAATAGAGAGTCCCAGTATAATCTGTGGGATAACTTCACACTTTACGACAGACTTATTATAAAATATAAAAATGTATAACAGCTAAATAACAGCTCAGGTATATGGGATATCTGTTATAAACATTTGCGTTTTAGTGATAAGTGTTTTATCCTTTTACCCATTTATTAAACATGAACTTCGTAACACTGCTATCAGAACAATTTCTTCTAAAAACAAAAACTAAATTTAAAATATTCTTTGCATCAATTCACAACACAGCATTTATCAGATTTTTTTAGGCACGTCCAATATCGTAGCAAATTGTGACATTAAGAATATCATTTAGAGCGTTTAAAACAGTGATGAAGGGTGTTATGATGTTTGTTCCGGAGTTCTAAGATATTGTGCAACGTGTGCGCGAAAATCGAGGGTCTCCATCGAAAATATATATTTTCTTTCTTTCACTATGGTAATAAACTAGATAGCAGGACTGTAAACCATTAAGCACTATAACTGATACTTACACTTGTATCCTTTGAAATGAGAACAGTTTTTCGATAAATGTACAATATATCCACACTTCCTTGTTCCTTTCCCACGTAGTCAACCGTTTGAGAGTTGCTTCCCTTTGGTGATACAGTCCGATCTCCTCGACATTTTCCGGAAATGCTGATCTACATATCGCAGGTAGATCTAGTGTTCGTTTCCTCACGGAAAGACCCAGCGAGTTAAGGAGGGAGGGGGAAATGATTTACAACTGACAAAGAATAATACAAATTTACTATACAACGAATATCAAGATATCAATTAACGTAATATTTTAATCACGGTGGAAATTATTTTACTAACGTGAACGGTTGGTTGGCAAAACGTGTCCTCGAATTCCCTCTTACGATAAAATTGTATTTCAATGCAGGATATGGATTTTCGTAAGCGTAATTGTATTTTGTATTACCAGAGCCGTTTTCGGAGCAGCATATTGTCGTGCAGCTGTGCATACTTATATTACGTCTCTATTCTGTTCCGATATATATTCTTGAAATGACTATATCATACAGAATAAAATAGGAGACCACATATTTATTTATTATATGGTCTCTGAAACAATCGATGTGACTTTGCAAGTGAAGTGATGTCATTACTGCCATTGGAAACTGTTCACCATTCAAGTTTTTCTTACTGATTGTATCCTGTAGACGCAAGAATGACAATTTTCCAGTAACTCGCATCAACGGGATTTTATTCTTTTCATGGGAAACAATGATGCGTTAGGCGTACATTGGCAAATGTAGAATATACGTTCCACGTTGATCGTTAGCCATTGTGTGAAAGCCTAACTACATGAGTGGATGAGGTTTGGAAAACTAGAATAAACAGAAACAATTTGTAATATAATTTGATTATAAAATACAATGCATTGACAGAATATCATAGCTGAATTCATGTTCAACAACTTTGAAAACGTTTGAACATTATTTAAACACTTTCAGCAATATTGCGTGTAACAATAGCAATGTGAGGCCATGAACTTCAAAGAAGACTGTTAAACATTATATTCTATATGTAATAGAATTAAATAGTAACAGTGAGATAATAAAGATGCACGACTCACATTTGTGTTCCTGTGTGCTACATTGATATTAACAGTCAGAGGAGACCTCTTGACGGTATGGAGGCTGCTAACACACTGAAGCATGGGGTCCCAGTACCACATGTGCTTTTTAAGGTCACATGACAGGAAAGTGGTAGTATGGGATATGAAACATAACTTAAGAAATCTGCAAAGGTTTCTGTGGAAAGCTGAGCTTGAACCCTAGATGGCTGGTTTACTAAAAAGGTAGATAGATATCTGTCACTGGTATGAAGTTACAGCTGCACTGTGCTACGTAGGCAGTACAGATTAAGAAAACATTTATGATGCATATGAAAATTATGCGATAATACCTGCATGAGAATGAATGAGTATGGTTTTACGCCGCCTTTAGCAATATTCCAGCTATATCACGGCGGGGAACACCAGAAATGAGCTTCACACATTGTACCAATCTCCCGGGTCTTCGGCGTGACGAGCCAACGCTTTAACCACTAGGCTACCCCACCACCACAATCTGCATGAGAAAATTGTACACAGTATATATCAACTATATGGATCTTGCATTAACATATCCCTAAGTTGAAACAGAAGAATATGCAATAGATTTACCAACGTTCCAATGCAATTCAGATCTGGACTACATGACAGCTGTGAGCAAATAATCGACTCTGGGCCCCATTTCAGAAGGCTATCGTAGCGCTCCAACTGTCGTAACTGTATGCTCATCAATTCTGGAGGTCGGGGTTTGATTAATGTGGAGGCTCTTCATGGTAGAATTGTATTGTGTACTTTTGCACATATTTATTTATCGGATGATCCTCTGGTGATGCATGTCAAGACTCATGATGAAAGCAAGGAATTCCACAGTCATTTTAAGCGTGTCAAGGTTGTTGGACAGAATCTGAAATTTGAGGTTGATTTTGCTGATGGCAATGTACAGCGATGGGAGTAAACCAAGTGAAGTCCTTCACCAAGTCTGCCCAGAGTCGGTCATTTGTGGAGAAGCTTTCTGAGAAACCATTGCATCGTGTGTACATGCAGGGTGTGGAACAGAATAGCAATCCCACCGACTCCTTCGCCTGGATGAAGTCGGCTGGTCTTAAAT
Organism: Haliotis rubra; assembly: GCF_003918875.1. Lineage (NCBI taxonomy): Eukaryota > Metazoa > Mollusca > Gastropoda > Lepetellida > Haliotidae > Haliotis > Haliotis rubra. The sequence goes on along the minus strand of NW_025765018.1, from coordinate 22,457 downwards.
GTGAACCTGAGGTCTTCCTTTTTGCTGCTCACGACTAGTCACTTCCCACTCGCAATCGCCTATATGTGATTCTTAAAGAAAATATCAATATGAAATGTCGACAATGTAATGAATTTACAGAGACTGTACAACACCTTTCAATGGACGCCCTTCTGTGCCACAAACAGCATATCTTAAACGACATGATGACATGGCTCGTTGCTTTTACTACCGTCTCCGCCATGTCTGTGGCTTTGACTCCGAGGTCCATCCATGGAACGACCCTGAACATGTCCAGGGCGTCATGGAAAATGATGCTTTCAAATTTCTGTGGAATAGGCCCATATACAGCCTCAGAAGAATTCCTGCCAACAAACCTGATCTTGTCTTGTTTACTCCCATCGCTGTACCTTCCATTTGTATAAAGCCAATGAATTTTCTATCCTTTTGATAGCAATTTGATTGGCAAGATTCAGGAAAAGCCTTTGAAATGTCCCGCTTGCATCCCAAGTACACAGTCGTCAGATTCCCCATTGTTCTCGGTGCCCTTGGTTTGGTACCTCCTGATCTCTTGGCGCAGATCAGGAGAGTGCCCGGGTTCTCCACCGGGAGCACAGCCCTTCTGACACTCTGGGTAATGCAGAAGGCTGCAGTGTTTGGGGAGCCTTCATATTCTCCGAAAAGTTCTTGGTGGGTTCGAAAAGGCAGTGTTCCCTGGGAGAAGTCCCATTCGCTGTCTGGGCTGGATGAAGAAAGTGGTTCGAATCTGTACAAATTTTATGTGCTAGGTTTCTGACTTGCCGCTGGCCTAAACATGTGATGTACTCGAAGGATGTTCTTGAAATTTTGTCTGGTTGAGTTATTATTTTGGAAAATTTGTTTCTTTGTTTTATTGTGAGAGCCCCCGACCACACTTCAATGAAAAAAACAAAGAACACTTTGGATAAACGTTTTGTAAAATAAAACAAACGTGGATGTGCTAACATTGAACGATCTAAGGTTTCTCAGAATGTACAGCATAGAATTACAGTAGAAGTACGACTGTCGCAACGCTACGATAGCTTTGTGAAACGGGAAACAAGTCCAGAACAGAACAAACGTTATTACGCTCAGGCCGATATCCTCGGCATGAGTAACTGAGTGAGTTAGTATGGTTTTAAGCCGCTTTTAGCAATATTCTAGCAATATCACAGCGGTGGACACCAGAAATGGGCTTCACGCGTTGTACCCATGTGGGGAATCGAACCTGGTTCTCCGGCGTGACGAGCGAACGCTTTAACCATTAGGCTACTCCGCCGCCCTCTCGGCATATGAGGTGCAAATGACAATATATGATAATATCATGGCGGCATAGTAGTTCGCCGGAAGATTTGACAATTTGTATGATATATTAACAGAATTAACTGAGCTTTTTCATAACAGATATCTTTTTACATGTAAAGAGTGATTTAAATTTTAACATATTGGTCTTTTTATAAAGGAAGCTTGTATATACATTGATCTTTCTTTTGTAATATGTGTATATTTAAAAATATAACGACACTCATCATCCACATCATTCATACAACAGTGTTTACATCTGACAAACCAGTGACTGATATTATGAGCAAGTTACTGTCGGGGTTCTTATGATTAATATAACCAGTTCGGCTAAACAAGTCGCCTCTTACGAACAACACAGCTTACTTAAGACTACTTGCAACCCTAAATACCCCTGATTTCATAAACATCAGAGATAAATAAAGTAACATCATAACGTTTTCGTGGCTATCAGAACGTAACTACACTTAAATTGTTTAGCGGAGTATTATACTTTGCATATAGGGCGCGATAGGGTAGCCCAGCGGTTGAAGTGTTCGATCGTCACGCTGAAGTCCCGGGTTCGATACCCCACATGGGTGCAATGTATGAAGAACATGTCTGTTTTTCCCCGCCATGATAGTAAGCATCTTCACATTTGTTTAAAAGAGATATGGTATTTGGAATAATATATGTCCGGGCTCTCATAGTTTTCACAATTGGAACTTAGCGGCGGGCTGAAGGGAGGAGGTTGTATTCCTAATGTAAGTTGAGGGTTGGATAAGATATCATTCTGACAGCTTGAACACTCAGATTTGACTCCAGCAATTTTACTTGCAGTGTTAACAGTTTTGTCTATTTTAGATTTGAGACAAACTGAGTGACATTGCGGGATTATTGCTAAATGCGGCATAAAACCCAACTCACTCACTCACTACTTAACATATTGCCTACACGTAACGTATGTCACCAACATCCTAGTCAATATCCTATTATAGTACAGATGTGATAATTTCTCAGTTTTGTAAATTTCCCAGTTATATGACGATGATCACGATCGAGTCTGGACTAGACAATCCAGTTATATGACGATGATCATGATCGAGTCTGGACTAGAGAATCCAGTTGTATGACGATGATCATGATCGAGTCTGGACTAGACAATCCAGTTATATGACGATGATTATGATCGAGTCTGGACTAGACAATCCAGTTATATGAAGATGATCATGATCGAGTCTGGACTAGACAATCCAGTTATATGACGATGATTATGATCGAGTCTGGACTAGACAATCCAGTGATTGACTTCATGAGCATACATCAATCAGCCACTTGGATACGATGATACGTCAGCCAAGTCAGCAAGCCTGCGTAGCCGCCAATGCAATCCAGTGATCAACATCATGAGCATCGATCTACGCAAGTAGGATAATATGGCGTGTTAAATTTGTCTGACCCGATTTCATTTGTCGTAGACGAATACAAACCCAGGACCCCGTTTCACAAAGCTCTCGTAGCGCTACGACTGTCGTATCTGTAGCATAGACTTACGACAGCCGTAGCACTACGGTAGCTTTCTGTAACGGGGTCTGGGCCTTCACATGTCTGTTTGCTCCACAGGCGCTAGAAACGCTATAGACCCAGACAGTGACAGTACATACCTTGATGGCAGAGTACTGCACTTTACCGGGCGCACTTTTTCAGATTAATTAGCGCTGCTGGGTTTCCCTAACCCTAACCCCTAACCCTAACCCTAACCCTAACTCCCAACCCTAAGGATCGTAAAGGGTGCCTAACCCTAACCCCTAACCCTAACCCTAAGGATAGTAAAGGGTGCCTAACCCTAACCCCTAGCCCTAAGATCGTAAAGGGTGCCTAACCCTAAGGATAGTAAAGGGTGCCTAACCCTAACCCCTAACCCTAAGGATCGTAAAGGGTGCCTAACCCTAAGGATAGTAAAGGGTGCCTAACCCTAAGGATCGTAAAGGGTGCCTAACCCTAAGGATCGTAAAGGGTGCCTAACCCTAACCCCTAACCCTAAGGATCGTAAAGGGTGCCTAACCCTAAGGATCGTAAAGGGTGCCTTACCCTAAGGATAGTAAAGGGTGCCTAACCCTAACCCCTAACCCTAAGGATCGTAAAGGGTGCCTAACCCTAAGGATAGTAAAGGGTGCCTAACCCTAAACCCTAACCCTAAGGAGAGTAAAGGGTGCCTAACCCTAAGGAGAGTAAAGGGTGCCTAACCCTAAACCCTAACCCTAAGGATCGTAAAGGGTGCCTAACCCTAAACCCTAACCCTAAGGAGAGTAAAGGGTGCTTAACCCTAAGGAGAATAAAGGGTGCCTAACCCTAAACCCTAACCCTAAGGATCGTAGAAGGAGCAGCGAGGGCTGCGCCAGGTAAAGTGCATTCTAGCCTGGCAGTTTTTAGCGTTACAAGCCCCTGTGGTTTGCTCAGCAATGGATTAATGTGTTGGTCGGTTATTGTTTGTGTACAGCCCTAACCACCCTTGAATACAAAAGTCGCTTGGAGTGCAGTCGTTGTTATAGTCAGATTCAATAACGAATCAACACTGACATTGTTCAAGAGCAAGGAAACCATCGACAGCTTGGACCAATGAAAGTTCACGTTACGTTGGTATTGTGTCACGTGGCACAAGTATTGTTGATTGATCTATATTGCGTGAACAGAGACGGGACCTGGCGACATTTTGAACCTGTTGCGCAATCTCCAGATGAGCTGAGTCTCAAGGTAAGGTCTAGTTTGGAACAGTAATGGTTTTAGATTTTACCCAATGTTAAAACTCATGCATGTGCTGCTGAAATATACTGATGGAAAGAAATAAGGGAACAAATGCACTCTGTCTAATTCAGACCAGCTTGGGACCGACTAAAAAGTCCGAATTAGACAGCAGTCCGAGGTACACAGATTTTAATGGAGTTGACAACCCGCAGGCACTAAAAAAACACTTCATGATTGTCAAACTTGTAGTACTCTGCCAAGATTTGTTGATCCAGTGTACAGCGTCTAACACATTAATGTTCTTTGAAAGCTCAGTCACACTGCTGCGCGTGTAGACGCTTTTCTATATTAATTCCACGATTTTCATCCACACTGCAATACAAAGCTTGCAAAGAGACCTGGAAATGAATATTGGATCAGCTATACTTTTATGCGTTTTCTTATTTGTTCTCATCGGTATATATCCACACCAGATGCCCCGTGTCGTTGTGTAAATACTTCATGATATTGTCACAGGTTGGCATACTTAACTTACAACTATTCCATGTACAAATACACAGGTGTACAACAGCAATACAACAGCAATACAACAGCAACCTGGATTTGTAATTCGATTTTAATTGGATTGGACAAATTACCACAGATGCGAGAACAATACTGTGTATATGTCTTTGATTACCACAAAGGGATAATTAGTGACGGTACGTGATTTATGGCTTATGGGGGTGGTGATGATTTTTATGGAGAAGCATGTGTACAAAATTGATGGCCCCCACCTCCCCAGAACAGAATGGATGTCCCCACCTATTAAAATAAAAAACAAAAACAAAACACGCACGCACTCACGCACGCACGCACGCATACACACACCACCCCCTAGCCATTAATTAATTATAAATGGTCCCGTAGCAGGAATTCGACCTGTTGAACAAACTTTAGCACTAAGTCCGAGTGCGTTAGACAGACAGACACTTGTTTAAAAATAGTCTTAATCGGACAAAGAATTGGAATGGGTTGTCACAGCACATGTAGACAGTGAGAATTGGTAACATTAGACACCATATAACAAAGGGACGCGGCCCTCGACACAGCGCTACGGTCTCACAGACCTGGCTAGGCTTGCTCCAAGGCTGTATTAAAGCTGAAGCTGGGCTAAATGCAAAGCCCAGAGACAGTACGGAGTGAGTTAATATTTAACGTCACATCGACAACATTTCAGCCATATTGTGACTACAAAAAGTTATGTACTAAGAATAAACATATGTATACTTATTTACAAACCTGCCAGCGAAGGACAGTATAACGAATAGATAGCACAATTCGATTAAAACTAGCTTCAGTTCAGTGTAAAATATTAACTCATTTCAAAACAACACTATATAACATCGGGCTATAGATCGCCAACAACTGAAGGTAGATCACCATACTAGTGACCATGGGAACTTACAGTCCATTTGCTTCCTGCATGGACCCTAAATGGTTTTATACCATCCCCCAGTCGGGCCGGGCCGGGCCACCGGGTAATACTAAAATGGATTGCAGAATATTAAAACGAAACCTGCACATTTGGGTCGATACACTTCCTGCCTTCACAAATACATAGTTTGATTGAAAATGTATAGTTAGTGGTGAAAAAACCCACACAACAACAATAACTACATACCGAGATTCCCGTAGAATCAGAATAGAATTGTCTCAGGCTGAATCAGCACAGGATGCTTATGTTAAAGAGACGTGAATATCGGCGAGTGTCAATGGGCACGACATGATTATGTATATTAAAAGAAATGTTTGAAATCAGAAAACTTTGTAATATGTTATAAAGGATCAAACAAAGTATGCATTCACAAACACAAAAATTCTTATGTGTTTTCATTGTAAATAATACCAGCCCAAATCAAATAGCCAGCGCGTATGCATATGCTTATATTTACTAATACACATGAAATACAAAATGGTATTATATCTACCTAAATACCACTTCATAAAGTAAAGTAAAAGTGAAGCCCCATTCTCTCTCCATTCCCAACGATTTAGGAAAATAAAGTCCTCGGAAAACAAAATCCGCAATCAAAAGTGTTTAGTCTCTGTTCAGCCCGACTTGGCCCGTGCTGTCAAAAACACCTTAAACCCTCACACATGTATCCTGATTGCTGTCTATATCTCTAGAACAGAGTTATATCTACCTAAATACGTCTTTATAGAGTCTCAAAGCGTTGTATTTGAAGCAAACACGTTGCTTAAAGTGAAGCCCTATTTTCTATACATTCTCAACAACCACACAGTATCACAGTCATGCTTTCGGTCCGGCTTGGCCCGGGCTCTCAAGCGCACCTTAAACCCCACACATATGTCCTGATTTGTGTTTAATTCCATAGATCAGCATTATATCTACCTAAATATCACCGTGTGATGGTACAAAATGCCACATGTAAAGAAAACTGCTTCGTTACAGTGAAGCCATTTTCTCTCTCCATTCACAACATAGCCTCAATCAAAAGTGTTTAGTCGCTGTTCGGCCCGGCTTGGCCCGTGCTGTCAAAAACAACTTAAACCTGACACATTTATCCTGATTTGCGTTTAAATCCATAGATTAGTATTATATCTACCTAAATATCAATGTGTGATGTTACAAAATGCCACATGTAAAGATAACTGGTTCGTTAAAGTTAGCCCTTTTGTCTCTCCGTTCACAATATAGACTCAATCAAAAGTGTTTAGTCTCTGTTCGGCCGGTGGTAGGACAATAGGCCCACAATGACATAACACCCTCAGACAAAACACCCCTGGGCTAAATGCCCCCATGACAAAAAGCCCTCAATGGGTAGGACAAAAGGTCCTCAATGAAGAGATGTAATAGAATACCAACAAATCTTTTTTTTCATTCCCACATGAATACAATATAATATAACATTCAACATTAAATAGCATATGTAACCATGTAATCATATGATTCCGTGGTACCTACGTTTCCGTGGTATTTTCTAATGACATAATTTCTCACGAGCCACACGCCAAATCGCGCCACCTATCGATTGTTTACGTTCATCAGTTGATCGGCAATAGCTGTGAGCAAAATATGTTCAGACTTTCATCAATTTGCGTACATACAGTCATCTACTATTAAAAACTAATGCAACTTTGAGTCTATTAATGCTGAAGAAATGTGACTATTGTGTTAATTCTACAAAATCGTTTACTGTAATACAATTTAACAACTTCGATATTACTGTAAACCTACATTGACACTCCCGGCTCGGCTGTTGACAATGTGTAAGATTGTGACATGTGCTGTGCGCCCGTAATTTGATCTGAAGGAAATACCACGTAAACATATGACGTCACCAAGTTGTGCACAATGGCTGCCTGTCGTCCGATATGGACAACAATGAACTTCAGAATGACAAAAGTGTATTATTGACATTAAATGATACAAAGGTATGTCGTCTAACACTATATTATGTTTATATGACTTGGCAATATGAGCGATCATATTCATAGTCGTAAATTTTTAGCACATACCTCACAAATGTAAATCACCAAGCACATAATGCAGTTGTGCAGTTGATACTTGTGCTACAGTTCATACCAGTCTAATATTGTGTCCTATACCAGTCAAAAGCGAATGCTGGGAACACCGTCACCAATAGCCGGCCTCTGGATTCCAACCTTTAAAGAAGGTAGCAGGAAATCAGCAATTTATTTAAATAATAATAGCGCTGACCATCTTAATAGACCATCTTAATAAACACCATGTTCATTGACATACAACAATGAGTACCTGTCCAACAAAATCAAACATAAGAGGAAGTGACCAATTTAAGCTAGTTCTCTGAAACAACATTTAGCAGACTTCATTCCATTGTTAAAATAACAACATCGTCACTGAGGAGCCTGAAACAACTGGCAGCAGTGGGAGGAATTGCTTAGAAAACATCATGTTATCACCTGTCAACTCAAAATATACACCGAGGGTGTTTTATCCTATGGGTTGAAATTTGCAAGGGCTTTTTGTCCTGGGGACATTTAGCCTAGGGGTTTTTTGTCCGAGGGCTTTTTATCCCAGTGAGCTTATTGTCTGCCCAACGTTCAGCCAGACATGGCCCGTGCTGTCAAAAACACCTTAAACCTCACACATGTATCTGATTTCTGTCTATATCTCTAGAATAGAGTTATATCTAACAAAGTACGTCTTTATAGAGTCTCAAAGCGTTGTATTTGAAGCAAACACGTTGCTTAAAGTGAAGCCCTATTTTCTATACATTCTCAACAACCACACAGTATCACCGTTATGCTTTCGGTCCGGCTTGGCCCGGGCTCTCAAAAACAACTTAAGCCCCACACATATGTCCTGATTTGTGTTTAATTCCATAGATTAGTATTATATCTACCTAAATATCACCGTGTGAAGTTACAAAATGTCACATGTAAAGATAACTGGTTCGTTAAAGTGAAGCCCTTTCCTCTCTCCATTCACAATATTGTCTCAGTCAAAAGTGTTTAGACTCTGTTCAGCCAAGCTTGGCCCGTGCTGTTAAAAACAACTTAAACCTGACACATTTATCCTGATTCGTGTTTAAATCCATAGATTAGTATTATATCTACCTAAATGTCACTTCACAGAGTCTCAAAGCGTAGTATTTGAAGCGAACACGTTGCTGAAAGTGAAGCTATCTTTTCTACATATTCTCAACAAAGACAGAGTATCACAAGCGTTCGGTCCGGCTTGGCCCGGGCTCTCAAAAACAACTACTGTAGGTGTTTGCACGTATTCATGTGGCCACCATCTGGTCATATACCAACGGATTCGTGGGTTCTTTTAAATGCACAGGGTTGTGGACTGTACACTAAGGGTTGTGACAACACTGAACGAGTCTGCACACAAGGCTGACTCCAAGGTTTTTACAACCAGTCACAGGTGGGTTCGATCCCGACACCTCATGCCCGCTGGATCACTAGCCTGGCGCATTACACAGCCTAAGCCAGCTCGCCCACCACGCCCACCAACTGTGGGTCTTAATGCATCGAATACCTCACAGTCAACGAACTGACTGACTAACGGGAGACAAACCTTGCTAAACACGAAATAAACCACATGTGAAATAAGTTTCGTGGAAACAAGTTTCAGCCACAAACGATGTTCGCTCAGGTCATCAGATGACACAGAAGCAAGTTAATGTATTCCAGCATAAGATCATACACACCAAGATCATATCGTGGAGTAAACATGAAGTAGACTAGTGTTGAGCTATTTTCATCGCATGTGATGCTTTTTTCAGGTACTGAAAATGTCTCAAGCACAAAAAAGAAAATTCCGCGTGGGCTCAACCGAAGACCCAGATGATGAGGATGAGGATGTGGATGTGAAGAAGCCATGTACATCAACTCAAGATGGAAGAGCACTGGACACACCAGATACAAATGTGTCTTCACTGTTGTCACTACCTGGCGCACCAGTTATTGAAATAGGAGAATATGGTTTGAATGTCATAGATTCTGGTGCATTAGGCGTCACAGTCATTCATACAGATGGGCGTGTCCAGCCATCAGGAGTGATACATCAAAGTGTACCATCTGAAATGATGGGGGAACAGCTTGGACCAAATGAAGTGATGCATCAGCAGCCCGAGTCACCAGGAGTGACGCATCAGCAGCCCACATCATCAGGAGTGACGCATCAGCAGCCCGCATCATCAGGAGTGACGCATCAGCAGCCCGCATCATCAGGAGTGACGTGACTCATCAAGCAGCCCGCATCATGAGTGACTCCATCAGCATCATCCCCCAAAAGAAAAGAGTTATGCAGCAGCCCAGATCATCAGGAGTGACGCCACAACACATTGGTGATGTATACACCTTTTCTTGACATAAACACCATTAATTTTGTTGGTAAACAGGTCGATTATGGTGTAATATTCTGAATATTTTGCATACGTTTCTAGAAACGGCAGGGTGAAATGACATATTAAAAAAAAAAACAACCCCAACTTCTAACAGGAAAAAGAAACTCTAAAAAAATAAACGCATAGGCCCAAAATAAAGCAGTTTATTTAACGTTTTAAGTGTATATGAGTCGGTTAGGCTTGAGCATATATGAAGGAAATTCGACACACGAATGAACACATGTATTGTTGTCATTGTCAGCATTAATTCAGTTTACTGACTGCACATGTGACGCTTTCTCTATCAAATCTATCCACGCAGCTCGGCGCAAAACGTTCGTGTCGACGTCGATAGACACGTTGTCTCCCATCCTCCGATCCTCCCATTCAAACATAGGAATTGTCTTAATGACGATTGCTGTCAAAGTATATTGAAATTAACTGCTGAAAACGCCTGTGCGTTTCTTCTTTTGGAAGAATGTACTATATAAATGTTCATTCCTTTTTTATTTAGAAATACATTAACTGTAAGAAGTGAGTCCAAGTATTTACATGCCACCCATATTCTAACTTATGTTTTTTTATTCCAGATGATCGTTTTAAAAATATCCGCGGTAAGTATAACTCATACCTGTAAATTCTGTCAGCAGTTAGAATGAGTGAGTGAGTGAGTGAGTTTAGTTTTACGCCACACTCAGCAATATTCCAGCTATATGGCGGCGGTCTGTAAATAATCGAATCTGGACCAGACAATCCAGAGATCAACAGCATAAACATCGATCTGCGCAATTGGGAACCGATGACATGTGTCAACCAAGTCAGTGAAACTGACCACCCGATCCCGTTAGTCGCCTCTTACGACAAAATAGTCGCCTTTTTATGGCAAGCACATTGGTTGCTGAAGACCTATTCTACCCCGGATCTTCACGGGTCGTCAGCAGTTAGAGACTGTTTACGGGACCCAATCAGGACACGAATCTGTTCTAATTTGATCTCAGGTCATAACAAAATCACAAAACTATGATTTCATCTCACATATATGTTGGATAACAAATTTCTGAAATAGTTTTCTCAGCTACATGTTAAAGCATGTTACAATTATGATTATCTTTCAGATGCCACGGAGCATTCACTCAAGCATGACAGAACCGAATACGTGTCTACCTATGCCGAGAGGTCTGCCCTAAGACTGTTGACAGATTGTGGATGTATCTTCCTAAAGGGGATGTCAGGATCTGGGAAATCACGGCTGGGTCGGCGGTTACTAGAAAAGATGTCTAAGATGGAAGGGAGGACTCCTCTTCTGTTGACTTCAGCAGATGAATGGTCACTCATTCCGAAGAATGGCAAAACTGACAAGTCCAGAAGTAAAAGTGAACGTTACATTGTGATGATTGATGACATTTTTGGCCTGACAAACTTTTCACAATCACATTTTGCAGATTGGACAAGGAAGTTTGATATAATGTGGCCATCTATTGAATCTGGCCACATCTTTCTGATCTTAACATCCAGATCTGAAATCACCGCACAGTGTCAGTACCGACTAAACAAACACAATCTCATGACAAAGATCTGTCATTTTCTCATTGATGACGGTGAGTATACTCTTCAGAATAAGGAAAAGGAAAAAATGTTGAAAGTTGTTTGTCATGGCAAATTTTCTGAAAAAGAAGTAGAAGAAATTGTCAATATGAAAACAGCCCTTGGGTTCCCACAGGTTTGCACTTTCTTTGCCAGTAGCATGGAAGTGCAAAAGAAGGGGTTAAGCTTTTTCAAGAAACCCAATGAGTGCGTCCTAAAGGAAGTTGATGCCCTCAAGGAAAGTGATGGTTTGAGTTATCTGGTTCTTTTGCTGGTATTGATGAGTGATGGGCATCTTAATGCAACTCCTCTTGATCCAAGAAAATGTACATCTGAATTTAAAGAAATGGTTGAGATGTTGACAGAATATTGTTCAAATCTACGAACACGTCCAAGCTTATTTGACATCAAAACAAAAGCAGATTCACTCTGTGGTGTTTATTTAAAGCAAGGCCAGAAAGGATATGCTTTTCAGCATCAGTCTATATATGAGTCTGTTTTGATCAGCTACTCAGAGCAGTTTCCCAGCTCTTGCATCAGAACATTGCCAATTGATGTCCTTGGAGAAGTGGTAAGAACCGAAAGACTGGATGGAGAGATAAATATTGTCTTGATACCTGAGGAAAATTATGATGTATTTGCTGACCGCATCACAGAGTTGCTTTTGTCAGCTGAACCTGAGAGCAGTGGAATGATAGTGGGACATCCTTCACTCAAGCACAAGGAATTTCTATCATTCTTGGTGCAAAGATGGGCGAAAAAGGGGAAACTGACAAGCATTATGCAGAGAAAATATTTTGATGAATTGTCTTCATATATCCGTGAAGATGAGAAGATTCGGTTTTTCAAATATGAATATTTATTGAGTAAATTTGTAATGGAAAGTAATCATCATCTGGTACAAGTTGTTGTAAATTCGATTCCATCGCCTGAAAAATTCAAAGACACAATACAGGAATGTTTGCCTTGTGCAATTTATGTTGGAAGTAACAATTTTGTCAAATGGCTTCTTGATCATGGTGCTGAGTCAAACGAGAATTGTTTTATAGCTCTATTCATGAATTCTAGCCAGAGTCTTAAGAACGACCTCGTTGATAGAATCTTTAACGGTTTTATTACTGCTTACGTGAGGGAAAAAAGACTACGCTACAGTCCAGAATTAGGAAAAGGATGTGCAATTGGTCAAAACATGGCAGAAATCTTACTGTATGCAGTACACATGGGAAACACACACATAGTCCAGTTGACAGTGCACATGTTAAAACACAAGGACGACAACCTCAATGTAATCTCAGAGATATTATCATGGCTCTGTGATAAGATGCAAACACATCATCCCAAACTCACTGTGTTTAGCAGCAGGGAATGTTTAAAAGAAATGATTCAAATACTACTTGCAACTGGATGTAAACTTCATTGTCAACATCTCCTTTTGTCAGCCTCAGCTCACTCAGATGCCACAGTTCTGAATCTTTTACTGAATCTTGAGACAGACATTTTGCAGACGAGGAATTACGTCGATGCCAACAAGTACTCCACCAAATACGCAACACCTCAAGAACAGGCAGCAGCTTATGGTAGCACTGAGTCCTTGGATATATTGATGAAATATTCCCAAGATATAAGCCAGCGTTTTAGGGTTGCTGCCGCAAACACCTTCTTGCTACACAGGGCAGCACAACATGGAAACGATAAATGTGCAGATTTCTTATTAGGGAAAGGTTTTCAGGTAGATTTGAAAGACAATGATGGCAATACCCCATTACATTTGGCTGTTCAGAACAGTCACCTTGAATGTGTGAAAATACTTCTGCAGCATAAGGCACCTGTTAACCTGGAAAACCGTGAAGGACTCGTACCTTTGTCAGTCATTGAAAACGTGAATCGTGAAATAGTGAAAGCTTTAGTTGTGGCAGAAAGTATCTTAAATCAAATGGATGGAAAGGGTAGAACAATTCTTCACAAGGCTGTCCTATGTAATGATTTGGAGACCGTAAAATTCCTTTGCAGCAAAGAAGCTGATGTGAATATTCTTTCACAATGCGGTTCACAAACTAGAAGTGTTGTTCACCTAGCCTGTGAGTATGCTGACATAGAAGTACTGGAGCTCTTGTGCAACTCAGGAGCACAGATTGAAGCAGTAGACGCTGACAAGAGACCAATTGTTCACATGGCAGCATGCTCTCGTGTTGATGCTTTAGAGAAACTCACATTTCTCATTGATGTCAAAAGCATCTTCCTGATGCAGAAGACAAGGATGGCAGAACAGCGATATTTTCAGCAATCGACACTCATGCCGATACTTATGGAGTTGAAATATTGGAATTCCTACTGAAGAGAGGGTTGAGTGTAAATCACAAAGGTGCCAGTAAAGGCAACATTTTGCTGTGTTTACTTAAAACACCTTTCAGACACAACAAAATCATAAAAATGGTTGATGTATTGGTAAAGAGGGGTGTTGATCTAAATGCAATGGATTCCCGTGGTACAACAGCCCTTCGTCTTGCCATTGAGGATATGATTTATGATGCAGCGGAGCTAATTCTCAAGCATGGAAATACAGACAGAGAATTCGATCCAAATAGAAGAGATGATTTCGGAAAAACATATCTCCACTATGCCACTGAACAGAGGAAATCTGAACTTTGGGAACGTTTTCTTGATACACCAACTCTTTTTTCATATTCATTTTCTCAGTATTGGTATCTTCAAAGTCCTTGCATGTTGTATTGTGCAAGAGCAAACTACACGCTGACCAAAATGCTTCTCGAGCAAGGTGTGAATCCACACCTTCAAGATATAATGGGTAGAAACCCTCTTCACTATGCTGCAGGGTGTGGTAAACCTAAGACTGTGAAACTTCTTCTGGAAAAAGGCGTTGACCCAAATGTAAGGGATGGAATGGGATGGACTCCCTTTCATATGGCTGCTGTACATGAAAGATACAGGACTGTAAGTGCCTTGCTAGACAGTGGAATTGATGCAAATATACAAGACAATCAGGGAATGACAGCACTTCATTTAGTTGTGACGAAGAGAGGCTTCACTTTACAGATGTTAGAAGCAAACAATGATTATGCGGAGCTATCTTGTCTGGGTCCTTGTGGATTCCTCAAGTTATTTTTAGAGAAGGGTGTTGACCCAAATATACCGGATAAGCTAGGTAGGACAGCTCTTCACTATGCTTCAGATCATTCGGAAAACTCCAGTGTCATGCTTCTGCTTGATCACGGTGCTGATCCAGATGTTCAAGATCTATGGGGCATGACGTCCCTCCATTGTGCTTCTACCAAAAAAGGCTCAGTATTTAAGGATACACTTCCACTGCTACTTGAGAAATCGTTAAAATTAAATGTTCAAGATAGGCGTGGAAAGACAGCACTTCACTATGCATCAGAATATCCAAAGAAAGAGAGCGTCAAACTTCTTCTAGATCGTGGTGCTGATCCTTCTGTACAGGATCTGCAAGGCATGACATATCTCCACTGTGCTGCTGCGAATAGTTATGGAGCCTTACAGACACTGATCGAGAGAGGAGTGGATCCAAATATTCTTGACAAGAAAGGAAGGACAGCACTTCATTATGTCTCAGGTGACTCTGAAGACTCAGTGAAGTTTCTGCTTGATCGCTGTGCTGATCCAGGTGTACAGGACCTGCAGGGCATGTCAGCTCTTCACTGTGCTGTACACTTGCGTCCTTACCGATCTGATATTTTGCCGATACTGCTAGAGAGAGGCATATACCCAAATCTTCTTGACAAGCATGGAAGGACAGCTCTTCACTATGCGTCAGAACATTCGAACAAAGAAAGTGTCATGCTTCTTCTAGATCACGAAGCAGATCCATGTTTACAGGACTTACAGGGCATGACATGTCTCCACTGTGCTGCTAAGAATCGTTACAGTTACCATATTTTGGAGATACTGCTGGAGAAGAGTGTGGACCCAAATGTTCTTGACAAGAAGGGAAGGACAGCTCTTCACTATGCGTCAGAACATTCGAACAAAGAGAGTGTCAAGCTTCTTCTAGATCACGAAGCTGATCCAGGTGTACATGACTTACAGGGCATGACACCTCTCCACTGTGCAGCAAAGGCCAGAGACAACACCTGTGATATTTTGGAGATGCTGTTGGAGAAGAGTGTGGACCCAAATGTTCTTGACAAGA
Source organism: Haliotis rubra (assembly GCF_003918875.1). Taxonomy (NCBI): domain Eukaryota; kingdom Metazoa; phylum Mollusca; class Gastropoda; order Lepetellida; family Haliotidae; genus Haliotis; species Haliotis rubra. Next base: position 6,800 of record NW_025765018.1, on the reverse strand, counting down.
AGGGAAGGACAGCTCTTCACTATGCTTTAGAACAATCGCCAGTCAAAAACATAAAGCCGGTTCAACACGGTGCTTACACAGAAGTACAGAATTTGTTTGCCAATATACCTCTTCATCCAAAACCTCTTCATCCCAGACCTAGTGACACTATACCTCTTCTCACTAAAACAGGTGCTCGTAGGACAACTATTTACCGAAGTGAATTCGAACAAGAATATGGAATCCTACTGTGTGAGTATAGAAGGATGAAAATGCTGGAGATGCTTCTCAAGAAGGTCAACCCAAAAATACAAGATCACGAAGGAAGGACAGCTTTACACTACGCTGCACAGGCTTCACGAAATGAAACTTTAGAGATTCTTTCAGAACTTGGGGTCACTGTAAATAAGCAAAATGACCAGGACAGGGCCTTTTTCCGGGCTGCTGCTGACCGCAGCTACAACAGGTGTGAACGAGTGAAGCTGCTACTCAGACAAGGCGTCGACAAAACTGTTCGAGACATACAGGGGAGAACAGCTGAGCAGTATGCTACAGAACTATCAGATATCAGTCCGTGACTACTCTGGAGATGGTACACCAATCGGCACAGAATTGGAGAAAAGCAAGGGAATGTCGAGAACAATTGTGGCCATTCTGGATTATTGTAAAGTAGACAATGGAACCCAGACGTAAAGGGGGAAGAAGGAACAGCAGGGTTTGGGCTGTAATTATATAGTAGCACTGGGCGGTGGGGTAGCCTTGTGGTTAAAGTTTTAGGTCATCACCCAGAAGACTGGGTTAGATTACGAACCAAATAACTCCATATTGAAAACAAGCCCCAGTGAGCCGACAGTACCGTGACCGTGTGGAAATGTTACCTTTGCTTCATATACGGCTTTAGCATTGGAGAAAGGTCAGGACGGAAGACAGAATAACTTGGTCAAGGGACAGTGAGACAGTCTATCAATGTGCTTTTCACTAATCTTGAACTGTTTCAGATTAAGCTTGTAGATTTAACTAAAGCTTTCTTCAGCGTCTGCATGGGTTTTTCGGAACGCTCATGAATAAATTAAGTTCCTTGGTCCTCTAGAGTTATTACATGTAAAGGGTTTTTAGAGACAAATAGATATAGGCATGCGCAGTATGGCCAAACAAATGGAGCCCATACAAACCTGTGTACATTCCTTTTAGTTCTGCAATATATATTCTCTTTACAATGTGAAAGCTGGTTATATGTAGATAATACATGGAACGAAACAGACAGCCTGCAGTTGTAGATATTGTGCTTCAGTATGATACGGCCATCAAAATGTCTTTTCTATGGGAGGTAGCTGGTTAAAATTGCATGGTTACATAGGCACATCGAAAATGACCCAAGTCTTTGTCTGTGTTTTAAACGGTGCTAACGTTAAATTTTGCAATTATAATGTAACCTGCTTGTGACAAAGGTTAGCTCCCCTTAGGCTCCCAAACCTTTCTCGAACCCTCTGGGTCAGATTACACTGGAAAGGCCCATGCGATTGTAGTACCTATCAGAACCCTGTCTAAAAACAGAACAAGTCTAAAAATGAATTCCATTGCCCTTTACTGAATGTGAGCAGGAGCTTAATTACACACTTTCAACACTGATTCACAGTGAAGACCACTGTCACATGCAATTGGTTTTGGTTTTCAGCAACTGATCTCATGAATGATGTGATATGCTGTAATATGAGATGCTTATGTGTATTCCTTTGGATCTGACAATGTACAAGCAGGACATTATCACCAATTCTTGGTTAGCGTTTCAATCACAACTTCGACTGTATCACTAGATGTATATTGCAGTTATGATGGCTGACGTGTTTCACGTCGAATACAGTTCTTTGATGCTATTATTCGTTCTTGTTTTGTTTGATATTTTATATATATATATTTCTGTATGTGTAACAGCCAGTGTCCGTGTACGGTTGTGAAGTATCAATTTCTGTGAAAAACCGTGATGTGTGAATATAGTAAGAAATAGTGAGGGTGGATGTGGTAGTTATTCTTTTTATCATAACTTGTTTTATATACCATTGTTAGTATTATCAATTTTGTATATTAACTTTTCTTAGAATGACCCGTGATGATTGATGATCCGTGACTGCTATGAGACCTTGTTTACACTCTGTGGTTAGTATACTACATATGATCTTGTATGTAATGAACTCTCTATATATTCTTCATGTATATCATAAATGATATACATACATATGAAGGAATAGTTTTCATCTTATTATTTATATTTAAAGATTTATTTATGCTAATGCATTGTTAGGGCTGGCTGTAATCTAAGAATACGTAGAACGTGTAATACGTGTATATGTAAGGCATGTTATGCCTTTATGCTCAAATAGTTAATTATATTTATGTATATTTTCAGAATTATCAAACATTCCTTTTTTATTGGATGAATAAAATGGCTGTCATCTGTGACCACAAGTAGCGTTATGTTGTATGTTCTACACCCACCCACCAACATTCACCCCATGGCTACTACTATACTGACGTCTGTGTCGGTGTGTGGAACTGTGGCGTGTGTGCTGACGTCTGTGTCAGTGTGGAACTGTGACGTGTGTTGGCGTCTGTGTGAGTGTGAAAGTGTGACGTGTGGGTTGATGGCTGTGTCGGTGTAAAACACTGACGTGTGTGTTGACATCTGTGTAAGTGTAAAACTGTGACGTGTGTTGACGTCTGTGTCGTAGTGTGGAAATGTGACGTGTGTTGACGTCTGTGTCAGTGTGGAGCTGTTACGTGTGTTCATGTCTGTGTCGGTGAAGAACTGTGACGTGTGTGTTGACGTCTGTGTCAGCTTGGAACTGTGACGTCTGTGTCAGCTTGGAACTGTGGCGTGTGTGCTGACGTCTGTGTCAGTGTGGAAGTGTCACGTATGTGTTGCCGTCTGTCTCGGGTGTTGAACACTGACGTGTGTGTTGAAGGCTGTGTCGGTGTGGAACACTGACGTGTGTGTTGACATCTGTGTAAGTGTGACACTGTGACGTGTGTTGCCGTCTGTGTCAGTGTAGAACGGTGACACCTGTATCAGTGTGGAACTGTGATGTGTGTTGCCGCCTGTGTCAGTGTGCAACAGTGACGTGTGTGTTGCCGTGTGTGTCGGTGTGGAGCTGTGACGTGTGTGTTCACGTCTGTGTCGGTGTGGAGCTGTGACATGTGTGTTCACGTCTGTGTCAGTGTGGAGCTGTGACGTGTGTGTTGACGTCTGTGTCAGTGTGGAGCTGTGACGTGTGTGTTGACGTCTGTGTCAGTGTGGAGGTGTGACGTGTATTAATGTCAGTGTCAGTGTGTGGAACTCTGGCGTGTGTGTTGACGTCTGTTTCGTTGTGTGGAGCTGTGACGTTTGTGTTGACGTCTGTGTCAGTGTGTAGAGCTGGGACGTTTGTTTTGGCGTCTATATCAGTGCTGAGCTGTGACGTGTGTGTTGACGTCTGTTTTAGTGTGGAGCTGTGACGTGTGTGTTGACTACTGTCTCTGTGTGGAACTGTGACGTGTGTGTTGACGTCTGTGTCGGAGTGTGGAACTGTGACGTGTGACGTGTGTGTGATGTGTGACGTGTGTCGGTGTGTTGGAACTGTGACGTGTGTGTGACGTCTGTGTCAGTGTGTTGAGCTGTGACGTGATGAGTGTTGACGTCTGTGTCAGTGTGTGGAGCTGTGACGTGTGTGTTGACGTCTGTGTCAGTGTGGAGCTGTGACGTGTGTGTTGACGTCTGTGTCGGTGCTGGAGCTGTGACGTGTGTTGGCGTCTGTGTGAGTGTGGAACTGTGACGTGTGTGTTGACGCCTGTGACGTGTGGAACTGTGTTCTGTGTTGACGTCTGTGTCAAGTGTGTGGAACTGTGACGTGTGTGTTGACGTCTATGTCAGTGTGTGGAACTGTGACGTGTGTGTTGACGTCTATGTGAGTGTGTGGAGCTGTGACGTGTGTGTTGACGTCTGTGTCAGTGTGTGGAACTGTGACGTGTGTGTTTGACGTCTTTGTCAGTGTGGAGCTGTGACGTGTGTGTTGACATCTGTGTCAGTGTGGAGCTGTGACGTGTGTGTTAACGTCTGTGTCAGTGTGGAGCTGTGACGTGTGTGTGTTGACGTCTGTCTCTGTGTGGAACTGTGAAGTGTGTGTTGACGTCTGAGTCAGTGTTGAACTGTTACGTTTGAGTTCACGTCTGTGTCGGTGTGCGAAACTGTGACGTTCGTGTTGACGTCTGTGTCGGTGTGTTGAACAGTGACGTGTGTGTTGAAGTGTGACGATGTGCTGGCAACCGTCTGTCTCGGGGTGGAACACTGACGGCGTGTTGTTGACGGCTGTGTCGGTGTAGAACGCTTTGACGATGACCAGTAATGTTGACAGCTGTGTCCGGTGTGGACCAATGACGTATAATTGACATCTGTGTAAGTGTAAAACTGTGACATCTGTGTCCGGTGTTTGGAACTGTAACGATGTGTGTTGACGTCTGTGTCGGTGTGTCGAATAGTATCGTGTGTGTTGCCGTCTTTGTCGGAGTGTGGAAATGTGACTTGTGTGTTGACGTCTTTGTCAGTGTGGAGCTGTTACGTGTGTGCTACCGTCTGTGTTGGTGTGGAACAGTGACGTGTGTTCATATCTGTGTCGGTGTGGAGCTGTGACGTGTGTGTTGACGTCTGTGTCAGTGTGGAGCTGTGACGTGTGTGGTGACGTCTGTGTCAGTGTGGAGCTCTGTCGTGTGTTGACGTCTGTGTCAGTGTGGAGCTGTGACGTGTGTGTTGACATCTGTGTCAGTGTGGAGCTGTGACGTGTGTTGCCGCCTGTGTCGGTGTGCAACAGTGACGTGTATGTTGCCGTCTGTGTCGGTGTGGAGCTGTGACGTGTGTGTTGACGTCTGTGTTGACGTGTGTTTTTACACGTATGTCAGTGCGGAGCTGTGACGTGTGTATTGACGTCTGTCTCTGTGTGGAACTGTGACGTGTATGTTGACGTCTTTGTCAGTGTTGAACTGTGACATGTGTGTTGACGTCTTTGTCAGTGTTGAACTGTGACACGTGTGTTGACGTCTGTGTCAATGTGGAGCTGTGACGTGTGTGTTGACGTCTGTGTCGGTGTGGAGCTGTGACGTCTTTGTCAGTGTGGGGCTAATGACGTATGTGTTGACGTCTGTGTCGGTGTAATGGAAGCTGTGACGTCTTTGTCAGTGTGGAGCTGTGACGAGTAGTACTTAACGATACAATGTAAAGTGTGAAACTGAGACGTGTGTTACCGTCTGTCAGTGTTAGACAGTGACGTGTGTTCATGTCTATGTCAGTGTGAAACGGTGACACCTGGCCAATCGGTGTGCAGCAGTGACGTGTGTGTTGACGTCTGTGTCGATGTCGAGCTCTGACGTATTATATTGTTGTTGAAGATCGGTGTGGAGCTGTGACGTGTGTTGTTTAGGTCTATGGCAGGTGTGTAAGGCTGTGACATGTGTGTTGACGTCTGTGTCAGTGTGGACATATGACGTGTGTTTTGACGTATGTGTGAGTGTTTGGATCTGTGAAATGTGTGTTGACGTCTGTGTTGGTGTGGAGCTGTGACATGTGTGTTGACGTCTGTGTTGGAGTGGAGCTGTTACGTGTGTTGACGTCTGTGTCAATGTGTGGAGCTGTGACATGTGTGTTGACGTCTGTGTCAGCGTGTGAAGCTGTGACGTGTGTGTTGACGTCAATGTCAATTAATGGAAACTGTGACGTGTGTTGACATCTGTCTCTGTGTGTGTTGACGTTTGGTGAGGCGTTGCAACTGGTTCGTTTGTGTTGACATCTGTGTCGGTGTGTGTATTGGAACTCTGACGTGTGTGTTGACGTCTGTATCAGTCAATGGAGCTGCTTGACGACGTATGTTTGACGTCTATAATCCAGAAGAGTGGAACTATGACATATTATTGTTGACGATAACTATGTCGAGTGTGGACATGTGATATATGTGTGCTGACGTTTGTGTCAGTGTGGAACAGTGACGTGTGTGTTAACGTCTGTGTCGGTGTGTGGACCGGTGACGTGTGTTGACGTCCCTGTCGGTGTGAAACTGTGACGTGTGTGTTGACGTCTGTGTCAGTATGGAGCTATTACGTGCGTGTTGACATCTGTGTCAGTATGGAGCTGTTACGTGCGTGTTGACATCTGTGTCAGTGTGGACCTGTGACATGTGTGTTGACGTCTGTGTCAGTGTGGAACTGTGACATGTGTGTTGACGTCTGTGTCAGTATGGAGCTGTGAGAATTAATGTTCACTTCTGTACCCAATTGGAACTGTGACCTGAGTTTGCTTTTAAAACTTCATAGCGTCAGTGAGGTTTGCTTGTCATGTGAGACGGTTGAAGTTGACGATGCCACCTCTGATTCGTTGTTTGAGGCTGAATAGTCCATCCTCTTTCCCTGAAACACGTTGCAGTACATTGTGACAGAAAGCACCATTCATGCTGTTGATCACTGGAATTTGTCGGGTCCGGACTCGATGATTTCCAAACCGACGCCATATGGCTGGGATATTGTGTGACGTTGCACAGCGAACACAAACAATACAAAACAATACAACTGCTGTGGTTTTGAAGTTTCATTATACCGATCTAAAACTGCTTATAAAACAAACATAATAGCTTAAAAGATAACACATGTACGTGTATACTGACACAGAGCGGTGGCATGGCCGTGTGTTTTATATTTGTCATATCATATCCAGCGCTCAACTGTTTTCGGCTGCTAATAAATAATTAGAGTTTTACCCCATGGCAAAGCTGGTTTGAGAGTAGTATCCTTCATCCAAAGTAGATAAT